>NW_011105182.1:0-477 GCF_000146605.3 Meleagris gallopavo | reverse complement strand
GGAGATTGCCCTTGCCAGTGACTGAGCTGCTCTCTAGGCGTTCTGAGTTGCTGCATTTTCTGTATTCAGTCCACCCTGTAGCTCCTGCAGTGAGTCCTCCCTGGTAACCTTTCGTTCTTACAGTATGCTTGTCAGATGCTCCTGACAGCTTTGGAATTTGCTTTGGAGGAACCTGACTGCCCAAAGAATGCACAGAAGGTTGGGTTTTTAATTTAGAGCTTACTGTTTAGCTAAGAGTATGAAATGCAACTTGCTGAAATCAGAGACACGGTCTAATGAGTGGGATAAAGGATTTAGTACCAGGAGGTCTGTTTTCTATGCCTAGCTCTTACACTGATATGCTGCAGTGTTGCACAATTCATTTTGATGCTTATGAGCCTTTAATGACACTTTGGGTTTTCTTTAAACAAAAGAAGAAGGTGTGGAGAGATGGCAGTGAGAGATAAGTGCCACCATTAATAATGTGTTTTTAAAAGT
>NW_011105181.1:0-508 GCF_000146605.3 Meleagris gallopavo | reverse complement strand
CTTAATTTGAATAGGAGCCATGCAGACACCTTGTTTTAACTGGAATCTCTGATATGACTCTTTAAAGTAAGGAAAAAGCCAAAAGCAGCACTTGGTAAAAGCATTAACTTTTGACAGAAAATGTGTTTAGATTAAAATCCAAGCTTTTTGTCAATCAAGACACTCACTGTTTTCAGTAACTGTGTTTGGATCATGCTAAGAAAAAATGAACTGTTGGACAGTGGTAGCTAAAATGGCTTGGCTAGTAAAGGGAACAACTGTTGCCTCTCATTTATCACAGAATCGCAGGATGGATGAAGTTGGAAGGGACCACAGGAGGTTCTTGTCCAAATTCCAGCAGGGACACCCTTAGTATACATGTCTATGTGAGAGCTAGATTGTGTTTTGCAGTGGAAGCTTCCAGTATTTTCTGTATATAGTATAGGCCTTTACTGAACTTATAACCCTCTTGTGAAATAGCTGTTTTCTTCTACTAAGTTGCTGAAGGGAGAAAAAGTTAAGATTTGGG
>NW_011105180.1:0-493 GCF_000146605.3 Meleagris gallopavo | reverse complement strand
CTTGTGCCTAGGTCTCTCCCAATGTAAAATAGATCCCCTATTATTTAATCACTAAGCCCTGATTTTGAAGTTTGGCTTCCCTCTTTTAAGACATAAAACTACTAAATCCCAAAGCTCTGCTCAAGCAAAACTCTCACTGGAATCACTGAAAATGAGCTTCACAAGATTTAGATAAGTAAATAACTTCCTCTAAAACAAACTAACCACAACAACAAAAAACCCGACATCATAATTTGCATGTATTTTTAAAAAAATGAAGAGTTACAAAAAGAAAGCTATTTGGTTTATTCATCCCTCCTCTGTCTGCCAAGAAATTTAAAATTAGCAACCATGAAAATCTGTAAGAGTTTGTGACTGATGATGTTGCCAGAAGCCCTGCTGAAGTTCCAGAGGAGGACAGTACTGTCAGCTCACCTAATAATCTCCTGGGATTAGAAAGGAAGGGCAAGAAAAACTGATAGACGGAGAAGGAAGTGGAACGTTTCTTAGCTTC
>NW_011105179.1:0-308 GCF_000146605.3 Meleagris gallopavo | reverse complement strand
CCCTGTGTGCCTTGTGATTTTAATGCACAACAGTAGAATTACACTGTTGCTAACCTCGGGGCATTTGTTCTGCCAGTACTGCCACAGGCTTTAATTTTGTCACCTTCGAGGAGGAAGAAAAATTACTGCAACAGGAACAGATGGATGTAATGCAATGAAAGGGAAAACTTAAAACAGGTTTTGATGCAACAGGAGATATTCTTGAGCTGGGAAAAATAATTGTGTTTGGAGTGAAGCACAGACTAAATAATATATAATAAAACAAAAATGAAAACCCTGGCTACTGATTTAAATTGTACTACTAAAGT
>NW_011105178.1:0-414 GCF_000146605.3 Meleagris gallopavo | reverse complement strand
TTTGGAATTTAGTCCAAACATTTTTAGTTAGATTTTACTTATCTGAAAATTCTGAACCTTTGTTCTGGATTGACCTATAGCCTTTCTTTCGATAAAGAAAAAAAGACACCACGTTGCTTCTACAAACACTCTGAATAATGGCCATTTATTTGTTGAATTAGTTTAAATAATTTTAATAACTGTTTGCCTGTTTTCCCCCTTTCAGTTGTTCTAAATCGTCTGGGTTTTTTGTTTTGTTTTTGTTTTTTTTTAAGTTTTACTTGATGTTTTATTCTGATCAGTGTTTTGTTAATACAATAAGTATAGCATAATTTTCTTCTGTTACAAGCAACTCATTGTCCTTACCATTCTGACTCATCTGAGAGAGAAAGAGGTAGGTTGCTGTAAGGGCTTTCTTGATGCTACTAAATCTAT
>NW_011105177.1:0-430 GCF_000146605.3 Meleagris gallopavo | reverse complement strand
CAGCCTTCTTTTCTCCAGGCTGAACAAGCCCAGCTCCCTCAGCCTGTCTTCATGAGGGAGGTGCTCCAGTCCCCTGATCATCTTTGTAGCCTTCGTCTGGACCCTCTCCAACAGCTCCCTGTCTTTCTTGTACTGGGGGCTCCACATTTGGATGCAGAACTCCAAATGGGGCCTCACAAGAGCAGAGTAGAGGGGGACAATCACTCCCTGTCCCTGCTGGCCACCCCTCTTCTGATGGTGCCCAGGACTACCATTTGCCTTGTGAGCCTCAAGGGCACACTGCTGGCTCATGTTAAGTTTTTCATCTATCGAGACCCCCAGGTCCTTCTCCACAGGGCTGCTCCCAAGGACCATTCCTTGCAGTCTGTATGGATGCCTGGGATTCCTCCAGCCCAAGTGCAAAACTCTGCACTTTTGCAGTGTTGAACCT
>NW_011105176.1:0-501 GCF_000146605.3 Meleagris gallopavo | reverse complement strand
CTGCCTTCTCAGCATCCCCGTTACCAGAACCCCCCCTCACTTAGTAAGGGGCCCACATTCTTCTCTAGTTTTCCTTTTGCTGTACACATACTTGAAGAAGCCTTTTTTTATTATCCTTTATCACTTTAGCCAGATTCAATTCCAGATGGGCTTTAGCCTTCCTCGCTGCATCCCTGCAGGCCCTGACTCCATTCCTATATTCTTCCCAAGTGGCCAGACCCTTTTTCCACATTTCATGGACCTTCTTCTTTCCTTTGAGCTTGCGCATGAGCTCCTTGCTCACCCACACAGGTCTCCTGCCACCTTTTCCCGATTTCTTGCTCACAGGGACGCACCGATCCTGAGCTTGGAAGAAGAGCTGTTTAAATGCTGACCAGCTCTCAGAGGCCCCCTTACCTTCTAACACCCGAGCCCCACGGGATAGCTCCAAGTAGGTCCCAGAAGAGATTGAAGTTGGCTCTCCTAAAGTCCAGGGTAGCAATCCTACTTACTGCTTTGCTT
>NW_011105175.1:0-389 GCF_000146605.3 Meleagris gallopavo | reverse complement strand
TACCACAACGCTGAGATGAGAAGCGCAGGCAGAGAAGCGCAGGCGAGAAGCGCAGGCAGAGAAGCGCAAGCGAAGACAGCGCAGGCAGAGAAGCGCAAGCGAAGCAGCGCAGGCAGAGAAGAGAAGCATCAGGTGACCTTGCCGGGAGTTATATCTCCTCGCTGACCGCAAAGCCCCCTGGGGAAACGTAGCTGCTCTTCTCCGCTGGTCAGGCACCCGGAACTTGAGCATCAGCAGTCAAACCCCCAGTGCATTGCATGATGTTATGATGTGGAATACCGATAATGAAAAATCATGAAACCATGACATTCCACCCCTTTATTTCCACATCACTACATCATGCTTAATATATACAAACAAAATATAAACACACGCACTAGGAATTACTG
>NW_011105174.1:0-458 GCF_000146605.3 Meleagris gallopavo | reverse complement strand
CGTAGGAAGATTGCTCTTGCTGTGTAATAGTGAAAGAAAGACCTGATTTATTTTTTTTAAACAATTTATATATTGTCTTGTAAAGTAAAAGATATATGAGTTTACACTATGCTTTTATGTACCTTGCAAAAGTCTTAACTCCTGTTTTAAGGAATGAGCGTCCGTTGTAGCTATAGCAAAAATGTTTGCATGCTAATATTCAGTTTATAGATGAATTCTTTTAAGTTCAAGTGATAGGAAATAATAGTAGATGATAGTGGCTCCATTAGACTATAGTTCTAAATGCTAAACATGCTGCCATATCTCTCTCTCTCTCTCTCTCTCTCTCTCTCTCTCTGAGAGAACTGAGGCAAAAGACTATTTTGTTTTCCTGGCTGGAGCTTGAGAAAGCAGAGTTGGTCTGATAATAATGGGGAGAAAACAAATAAAAACAGTGATTGAGTTTCACTCTGTAATCC
>NW_011105173.1:0-323 GCF_000146605.3 Meleagris gallopavo | reverse complement strand
CAGAGCTGGTTCAGGCATAGTTGCCACCTTCCTGAACAAAAAGAAAAAACAAAATCCAGTATTTTTATCATGTCTCCTTAAAGTCCAAAAATGACAGAAAATCAAAGGGACATCTAGAAGAGAAAAAGAACTGAAAACAAAGTTTCCACAAATTACTACAATCAACCTATGCGCAGCCTATGTTGTTTAACACAGAATAGCTTCATTTTCCTAGTTCTTTTTTTTTTTAACTTGACATATTACCTTAAAGTCACTAAAGAAATCAGTTGTCTGTGGGGAAATTGTGATTTTAGGATAAAACTCTATAATCTTGCTGAAAGTTA
>NW_011105172.1:0-423 GCF_000146605.3 Meleagris gallopavo | reverse complement strand
AAATATCGTCTTAACCCCACCACTCTGCTCTCTGTACGTTTGTTGGTTGTACAGTTGGTGTGCCAGCCTGGCCAAAAACACTTTAAAAAAGAAAATAGAAAGAAAGGAAAAAAAAAGTATTACATTTGGAATATCTGTAAATTGGTCTGAGGGGAGAACTTTACTCCCGTAAACAAAACCATCCCTGGGCAGATCCCAGGATTTCTGGGGCCGCCTTACTATGAACTGGAGACCGTGATTGAAATATGGGGTCCCCTGCGTGTTATGGGAAATATCCTGCATTTCACATGGCACGTTATTTTCATGGTTTGACCTAAGATATGTTGGTTACAAAAGAACAGAAGCTAGCTGCTTCTACTGTGACATAGCCACTGTTAAATGCTTCAATTCAGGTCAAAACGAGAGCCAATACTTTAGAAAATG
>NW_011105171.1:0-489 GCF_000146605.3 Meleagris gallopavo | reverse complement strand
TGCAAGATGTCCCTTCTCATTATGTGGGCTGGTTTTGGTTTCCTGCAGTGCCACCTCTGCATTTCCAGATTTATGATGTGCCCATTCTCTAATGAAGGATTCTTTGAAGTGCTGTGATTAAAGGCAGAATTGCACTGGTGAGGCCGATGCCTCAGCTCAGGCAGTGATCAAGTCTGGAGGAGGCAAGTGAAGTCAGCCTAGCTCAGTGTAGAGGGGCTGTCATGGTTTTATGAAAGAAAATCAAAAGTAGGTCAGTCCAGACTCCTTTTAGGTCTAACTAAAAGAGGTCCTTGAGAAAAAGAGATTGTTAACAGAATTGAGTTAAAAGTAAGTAGAAGAGTGTAATGGTAGGCACTGGACATGTTGTCAGAGAAGCCAGGGTAGACACTTCCTCTCAACTGCAACCATCCAACTCACTGCTTCTCCACTGAGTTCACCATCTATCAAAACCACATCTGTACAGCTCTGCAGAGGATGAAAGTCCTCCTT
>NW_011105170.1:0-301 GCF_000146605.3 Meleagris gallopavo | reverse complement strand
TTTGCTGTCATTGCTCATTTTGTACTAATTCCTGTCTCTCAGAAACAAAAGGTTTGCCAATGTAGAGCAGGCTTTTCAAGCTCATTACAGTCCACAGATCTTTATCTTCTCAAACGATGTTCTTTGAATTAAGAAAGCTTTGTGACTCTGCACCTATCCTTCTTTCCATGGACACAGCTCCTACCTCTTTCTTCAGTCACGTATCACCCCAAAACGTTACAATCACCCTCTTGTCATCTGCTTCCAGGTTTCCAGGTCTTTGTACTAGTTTTGGATGTCTTCCCGAGTCTCTCATCCCTTC
>NW_011105169.1:0-1164 GCF_000146605.3 Meleagris gallopavo | reverse complement strand
GCAGTGATTATAACTATTTTGTGACTGCCAGTCTCTTGGCAAACACTTATCCCTGGATTAAACAGTGTTTACCTTCAGCTGGTGAAGGAGATTGTTATAGACATATCCCATACTGCGTACAACTTTATCTTTGCTGAGTGTTATCTGTAAGTCATATTCAGAGGTGGGAAGCCTTCCCTGTGTAAATGGCCAGACTTTGCAGTGCCTGATATATAGTATTCAGATGTTTTTCAGAGCAGGTGCCTGCACTGGAACTTTTGAGTCCTCTGGGATCGCAGATTACCTTACATGTAGAGTTAGTAGTTAACAAAGTTGTTTCAACTTCTGTTGTAAGAATTAAAATAAAAATGAAATAACAAAATAGAAATTAGTTGTCTGAATGAAAAGTATGCAGTAAAAATTTCCTTGCTTCTGAGTGATTGAGTCTTTCCCATCTAACCCTCCTACAACTTTGGATGACTTGGCACATTTTGTCTGCACTGTGTGTTCTTCAGGCCTAAATTAACGAATGTTTCAACCTGCATTTGCAGAGATTTTTAGAAATGGGACTTTGAAGGATGGTCATGTTGTAAAGTAGTAATACTGATGAAATACTCTAAACAACATATAACGATTTGTTTTCCATTAGCTTTGGGGTTATGGTAGCAGATTTTTAAAGCTTTATTTCAGCTTTTTCTCAATCCCTCCATTAGAAGCAATTTAGTTATGTGTTTTCTCATGAAAGCTCTAATGAAAAAATCACACTTTTTAAATTTAAATTGAATTATTATCATGACTGCTTAGTGGCAAAGTAAAATACTGAGGTTGTTTAATCAGTCTTTGATTCATGACACAGCACGCTAAGTTGCTTGTGTTTTTCCTTTGAAATTATATATAACAAGAAAGCTATAGCATGAAAAGAAGATGTCCTTAATTTTTACTTCCTTCATGCACTTATAAAAGAAATAGTAAATATATGTTAAATACATATCGATGAGAGTAAATTTCTGAGAAATTTTTCTATAGATGTTAATTTTAGGTTTGCTTGAGGGATATGTATACCACATTGTAATATAAAGCAAATTTAATATCTGGACAATTTTCATTGAAACATCTTTACACTCACAGACTGGTTTTTGAATGCATGAAGAATAGTGCTGGGGAAGTAATTGACTTCTGCCTTTT
>NW_011105168.1:0-370 GCF_000146605.3 Meleagris gallopavo | reverse complement strand
CATACGAGATCTTCCGATCTAACAAAATAAAACATTTTTATCTCAGCATTATAGCATTATGTAGCTAAAGGAAGAGCTGTGGAGAGGGGAGGGGGGGGGAGTGAAAAACAAAGCTAAAAAGGAAAACAGAAGGTCTGAAGATTTAGACTGGCAGGTCTAGGCCGTCTGTCTGTGTAGCATGGCATCTCACCTACTGATACAGTCAACACTTGTGCAAACATTTGATTTAATATACACAAACTCTGTAGAGTAGCTGGTAGATTTACATCTATGCCACTTCTACACTTCCTCCCCCATGTCATGGAACCTTTAAGTGTTGAGAAATCTATGTTAAGTGAAACTTGCCTGCTTGAGAGAGATTCTTTACCTC
>NW_011105167.1:0-306 GCF_000146605.3 Meleagris gallopavo | reverse complement strand
TGATTTTTTGTTTTGTTTTTTCCATTTTCCGTGACTCAAAAGAAATGGGTTATGTGAAAGTTCACAGAAGATGAACTTAAAAGGGTGGAAAAAGAAGGAAAGAAGAAGGAAGGGAAAAAATAAAGGGAAAATGCGCAACTGTTGTGGAAATTTTCTGTTTTCTTGAAGTGTAGTTTTGAAACTCCCAAAGTTTTTCCAGTAGTACACATCTTGGTGAATTGTTCTTTAGAGGCAAAGTCAAGTATTGTAAAATGAAGTATTGAATAAGTCTATATGGATCTAATGAAGCTGAAGAACACTTCTTCA
>NW_011105166.1:0-312 GCF_000146605.3 Meleagris gallopavo | reverse complement strand
AGGCAAAAAGAGACTTTAAATACTTTTGTAGTCTACTGAGGACATTGTAAATATTTCTTGTCTGTTATCTATGCTAATGGAAGAATAAACTGGAAACAGAAGATGCAATGCATGTACTATGTAGAATAGCATCTGGCTTGAACTTTTTTTCTTCTGACGCAACCCAGTCAAATACAGTTCTACCACTCTGATACGTGTTTCAATCTCATTAAGAAACTATATATAAATATAATGATGAGCAAAATGAGTGCATGCATATCAATAAGACTTATGTACTAAGGTTTTGTTGTTGGTTTTTTTTTTTTTTTTTTT
>NW_011105165.1:0-432 GCF_000146605.3 Meleagris gallopavo | reverse complement strand
TTGGCTGTGCTGCTGCAGACGTGCCCAGGGCCATCCTTCTGCCTGTGCTCAGCTCATGGGGCAGCACGGGCTCCAGCTGCAGGGGAGCATGCTTGGTGCTGGCAGACTTCTGAGCAGGGCAGGATCTCTGCAGGTGCTTCTCACCTTGCTGGTATGCTGTGATGCCAGGCCTCTCATTCTGAGCTGCTGTTTGTAAATGCTGCATATGGAGTGCTGGGACTCTGCCATGCCCACCTTGCTGCCCTCCGAGACATCTTTGCTCTGCTGCAATTGCTGGTGGCTGTGTGACCCCATGAGAGTGTCTGCAGCTTCTCCTGTCTGTTTGTCTTGTGCTGCACAGAGGGAGAGGTGTCTCAGGGCGCAGTCTTTGTCAATGGCCTTTGATTTTTTGTTGTTGTTTTCTCCTACTGTGATTCAAACAAGAATTCAAGA
>NW_011105164.1:0-487 GCF_000146605.3 Meleagris gallopavo | reverse complement strand
GTGTTGCTGGTTGGTCCACTGGTGCCTTACCTTAACTAAATCTCTGGAAGACTGAACTCTGAGGGGAGAATGTGGCAAAGATGCAGACATGGATGTGCTCATGGGGAAGAGAGATAGCTGATAAGGAAAACAGCTGCTCAGCTGACTGAGCACGGAAGTACTGATACAGCATTGCTAAATATCAGGGGTGTGTTTGATGTTAAAAACACTGCAGCCAGTCTGATAGCTTTGAGATGGATACTGTGAATTTGTTCAAAGTTGTCAGTACCTCATGCTTTTTAAAAAGCACTGATTTTACTTTAGGTCTTTTAAAATTACTAGTTTCAACTGTACTGTGAATTGTGCGCATACACAAAGCTCAGGAGCACTGATGGAGTAACCTGAGCAGGGAAGGATTGACATTGCCAAGTGTTCACTGTGTGAGAAAAAAATTCCTGTTAAAATATCAACAAAAAAAGTAGCAGTAAAATGAACAGCACTGAACTCT
>NW_011105163.1:0-419 GCF_000146605.3 Meleagris gallopavo | reverse complement strand
TCTGCAAGGAGGACAGGGGTCAGGGCGGCCGTCCCTGCTGCGTCCCGCTGGCAGCAGAAGGGCCTCCCGGATGCTGATGCCCAGGAAGCGTTCCCAGGGCTCAGCCCGTGCGCACCTCCATGCAGGATGCGGCGTCCCGGTCCGTGTCATCCTCACGGCCAGGCAGGTGGAGTACGCTGCTGATGCAGGTGTTCAGGAGCCCGCTCTTCTCCTCTGGAAGCAGCTGTGCTCTGCTGCAAGGGAGAGAGGGCAGAGGCGTGATGCTCCGCTCACGGCCCCCGGCTGCAACCAGTGCCACCACGTTGGCCAAAGCTAGGCTGGGGCGGTACCTCATGGCGGCGATGGCGCTCATGGCCTGCTGCCGCAGCTCCGTGTCCAGGCGCTCGGCGGGCTCCTCCTGCAGCAGCGCCTGAGGGCAC
>NW_011105162.1:0-620 GCF_000146605.3 Meleagris gallopavo | reverse complement strand
TTGCACGCCTGATAATTGAAAACTGAATTATCTGAATTCCCTGATGAGTTAAGAGACACCAATGTGTAAAGCTGATGCACAGGGACATGGTGGTCCCATTATTTGACAGATGTTTAAACCAGACAAATTTAAAAAGTGTATTTCTTGCATGAAACACAAATGACATTTCCTGCAGATCAGAGTGATTATCTTCCATGTTTTTTTCTTCTTAGAGCAATGCTTTATTACCACTTTTATGCCATAGAAAGCCATAGAAGTGTACGTTTTCTTTTTAATGAAGACTTTTCCCTAGTCTCTGTACTTCTCCCAGGTCACTTAGTGAACGCATTGGTTCACTTCTGCTGAAACCTTGGATAGGATGAAATGGTTTGTCAGTGCATATTTGCTTGAGAAGACTTGTTATCCAGCAGAAGTGGCAGAAGAGCCTCAATTACCACTTTGCTGGTTTATGAAAACTCATCATAAATTCTATGCTGTTTGCATCAAACCTTTCAATCCTAATTTTGTGTAGTATAAATAGCCACCTTGAGGAAAATGTGTTTCTGTGTGTATTGTATATGTTTCTGTGTGTAAAATGTACTTGGATAGTATATGTTATTTTTAATACAATAGGAGAAAGT
>NW_011105161.1:0-345 GCF_000146605.3 Meleagris gallopavo | reverse complement strand
TGACTGTTACTTACCCTACTAGACTGCTTTGTTTTCTTGGGAAAATGGGAAGAAAGGCCATATTTGGTAGTGCCAGTTTTTTCTAAGTTTGATATTTATTATAGAAAAACTTTGTGCTCAAGAAGCATGGAAATTCAGGCTGCCATGCTAAATGGCCTGCTGTGGCCCCTATTGTACAAGCTGGCTCCCAGTACCCTGTCCTTGTAGACATTTTTCCTTGTATTCTGTTTCTATTTATTCAGGCTTGCAGAGGAGGTTTTACAGTGTTAGCAGTAATCATCAGGGCTTGGCTGTGGCCAAGGAAATGTGAGTTTTTAACTGGCTTCAGGGGAGCATAGACAGCCT
>NW_011105160.1:0-489 GCF_000146605.3 Meleagris gallopavo | reverse complement strand
GGGCAGCAACGAGCCGTAACCTCGCATGGACATGCAGCTGCAGCAGCTAAGGTTCCAAGCAGGTGGCCGTGCCTGTCTCCCATCTGTGTGGGGCAGCGGGTGGCTCGGGATGAGCCCTCAGAGTTTAGAGGATAACTGAGGTTGCTCTCATTTCTTTTTTCTTTTCCCCTCGTTTTATGTAGGCTTGGTCTCTGAGCTGCGTGGAGTCCCCAGCCTGCAAGGATGCATTGAGTCTCGGTCACACCAAGCTTTAGTGCACCCCAGTGTTGGAAACATTGTACGAGTTTACCTTTAACATGTGTTTATTTTTCTGGGTGACCTTGTGAAATTTCCTTGCACTGGATCTGTTTCATGCCGTCCTGCTGCCTTTATCTAATTTGTTTCTTGTGTATGTTACTGACGTCAAGTGAAGTGTAATTTGTTTGAGAAGTGGTGCTTATAACAAGGATCCTGCTAGTAATCCCTGCTCTGAATCCCTGTATACACAAT
>NW_011105159.1:0-533 GCF_000146605.3 Meleagris gallopavo | reverse complement strand
AAAGGAGTGGCTCCTCCTCCTATTCGAGCAGGGATGAGGTATCCAGTTTCCCTCATCTTGTGAGTTACTGCGGTCTGCCTTCTCAGGGCTGGAAACTAGCTTATCTTCTTTGCCTTGCAGGGACTTATGGCAGGGCCACAGGCAGGTCTGCCTGTGTCACTGCACGACGTTAAGCATCGGTCTCCCTCTGCGTTTCTGAATGAACTAATGAATAACAGCAAGGTGTCTGGTAATTGACTCAGTAGCTTTTCTTTCGCTCCAATTTAACCTGTCCTGCAGGTTCAACATTTGCACATCATTTAACTCCCACTGCTTTACGTGATGTTATGATGTTACGAATACCTACAACAAAAATCACAAAACCACAACACTTGCAGTGACAGGCAGCACACTCTGCAGACCAGAGTGCTCCAAGGCACAATCAAAGAGAGCAGCTACTGCCTGCTCAATGATGTTTTTTTCGTCGAGGCGAGAGCGAGAGGCCGTCCTGATGGATACTCTGCTGGGAGCGGCTCGGCTCAGTGCTGTCTGAT
>NW_011105158.1:0-375 GCF_000146605.3 Meleagris gallopavo | reverse complement strand
TCTGGAATTTCATCAGTTACAATTACACGTTTTCATTGACTGAAAAAACACATGACTACTGCTCTGAGGAAGACTTTCTCCTGCTGGGTAAAAAAAAATACCAGGGCTTTTCTTCCTACTTGGGAGCTCAGAAATACACTTTTCCTCATTTCCAGAACTCCGTTTTTTAAACTACAAAATACCTTTAATAAAGGTATTTTACTAAATACAAGTATTGTACTGAGTACAAGGGTTCTAACAATGGGATGCTGCTCAACCAGATTGCCCACATGACTTAACAGAGCACCCAGTATGCATCTATAACCTCAAATTTCCATATAGGAGAAACACAAAGATGTAGCCATGGAAGATAAGGTAATGCAAAAAGCACAAGCT
>NW_011105157.1:0-563 GCF_000146605.3 Meleagris gallopavo | reverse complement strand
CTTGATGAAATTATTGCAGTTATTCTGTTATAATAGACATTGTACTAAAAAATAGTGACCTTTTTTCCCTGAGTGTGTTTTGGCAAAGGCAGTTTTTTGTGTTTCTGTTACTTACTAACATATATCTGAAAAACAAAGAATCCGATTCTGTGGTAAATATACAGTTCATTTCTTATGTTTGTTGCTGTATTTTGTAATATTTCTTTGTGCCAAAGAAAGTTGGGAATTTTGTGTTAGAGTATCCCTTTTGGCTCATTCAATTATTTTCAGGTTTTGGAAGATGCTAATATATACCCAAGGGAACCAGATTTCTAAAAAGACACTATTTCTAGTTCAGTACGAAAATAAATAGCAACATTTCAAAATAAAACATTTAGATTGTTGTCTGCTGTTAGTATTTTGTTGGCCAAGTTATTGTCAGCAGGATTAGAATGTTGGTAAAGTGGCCCAGCAGCTGCATGTGCTCAGTTTCTAAAACTGCAGCCTTACATTCTGACTTTACAATGTATTTCACACTATCATTGCAGTGCAGGAAGAACTCCTTGTACAAACTGTCCAAGTGT
>NW_011105156.1:0-316 GCF_000146605.3 Meleagris gallopavo | reverse complement strand
TACTCTTGGCATTCATCAGCCTTTTGTGGCAGAATGAAAAAAGCATTACTTAACATGACCTAATAAAATATTATCACTGAAAAACATTTACACAAGCATGACCCTTTTGAACTCAAAATCAATATTCTCAAATACACACGTATACAGACACTCAATTCTCTGAAGCAAAACAATACCTAAAATATGAAGAAGGAAAAGGAAGCAAGTTTCGTAACGTAAAACATAACATAACATAACATAACACAAACAAAATGAAAAAATATTGGCAAGTGAAGTATCTTTAGAGATACCATACTAGAGTCTCGAAGGAAGTGTA
>NW_011105155.1:0-650 GCF_000146605.3 Meleagris gallopavo | reverse complement strand
GAAGCCTGAGGGCATATCTTCTGCTGTGGGTTTGGCTTGTTGATGCTCACAGCTCGGTAAGATTTGATTAGTCCCACAGCCATTAATACGATGCTACTATAAAGCATTGCTCCTGTTCCTATTCATCTTACTGAACTACGTCATACTGAAAACAGAAAAATGGGTAGTTACAAATGAAATCAGTAGTTATCGTTTCTTCTACAGCACTAGCATGGGGGAAAAACCCTAAATGTAGATGGTAAAGATTTCTTCTGATAGGTAGGGGAATAGTATGTCAGTTTCAGGTGGTACAAAGGAATGCTTGTGTCAAGATTACTCTTCCACAGCTTTTCTCAGGCTCATATTGTATGAAAACACTGGAAGGGGTAATTAATATAGGGATGGTTCTGCTTCTAAAATGGCTTTCATCTAGTAGTAATTGGCCCGAGGCTTTCAGGATGGAATCTGAAACTGTTGAAATCAGGAAATCCGGTACAAAACTCTCACTGAAGGTGATCAGGCATTGGAACAACATCCCTCAAGTTGGGGAATCTTTCACTGAGGAGTTGTTTTATTTCTAGAAAGAACAGTTAAGCTCAGCTGGAAGTTGTGCTCCTGCTGCACAAATACACTACTGATGTTGTGTGTCGTGCTCAGTCCTTGTTGTCCCA
>NW_011105154.1:0-465 GCF_000146605.3 Meleagris gallopavo | reverse complement strand
ACAAAAATCACTGTCTATGCTTGGGGTCAGAGGATGTTCAAGGCAAATTTATTTTTAAAATCCTTTGAAATTCTGTATCTACTGCAAATTTAAATTTATAGAAAAGTAGATAAAGTGAGCTGTTTTCTTAATTTCTCTTCTTAACTGTGACAGTCTGATAAGTGAAGGCAGGGCTGCTGGTTTTTTGTGTGTGTAACAGCAATGGCAGTGTAGAAGGAGATGATGTGAACTTTCTCCATAGTCACACTGACAGAACAGGATGCGGCTCAGACCAATCTGGTCAAACGTGAACCTTAGGAATAACTTTGTGCCTGATTCTGTCTTTTGGTTGAACGGAAATCTCAATAATGAGCTCACTGGAATGAGGATGAGTACAGAGGCTCTCCGAAGGAGTGAAGGTGTCAAACCATCTTAAAAGTGCTTTCTCAATAGTCTGAAACGTCTCCTAAGCTTTGTGCCATTTGG
>NW_011105153.1:0-417 GCF_000146605.3 Meleagris gallopavo | reverse complement strand
CCTGATTTCAAAAATGCAACTTCACAGAGAAGCTGAGGTATAAACAATGTTGTAAGATCCTTTTTGACACAAAACTGACTTATGAGAACCTTATAAAGCACACACATAATTCAGTTTTAAATACTGCAAAGATATCACTACAAGCCAAGATTTCAGAAATTGGCAGTAAAGCTGCATGCTGCACTTCCTGTTAACAAAATATACCTTCAGTTATGCCTGTATTTGCTTACTTCTGATATTGATTTACCTTTTTAAGAACAATTGTATGGAATTCTTATCTGGAAAGCATATTTCCAGCAGCTGTTAGAATGATACTGTTGTGAGAGGAAAGAGGAAAATAGTTGGTGAAGTTGAGCATTTATGCATGCAGAAGAAGTCAGATGTACAAAAATGTATCCATTTGTATGAATGAATGTT
>NW_011105152.1:0-401 GCF_000146605.3 Meleagris gallopavo | reverse complement strand
TTTCTTCCTTTTTCCCAGATTTCTCCTCTTTGTACTTACTTCCCTGAATATTTCCCATTATTTTCTGCTTCCTCCTTCCTTTTGCATTTCTTTCTTCTTTTTCTTCTTTTTAGTCTCAAATTATATCCTACTTTTTGTCACTCTTGTTTTATTCTTTAAAATATACCTTAGTGCCTGCATTGATTTTGTGCCTACCACACAGTCTTAGATTTCTAAACACTTTTAGGAGTTTCTCTGCTGAGCACAGCAAGGCTCGTCACGCTTAACAGAGTAACACCTAAATATATTTACAAAGAAAAAAAAAAAATGGGGGCGTGGAAGGGGGAGGGAGAGACAGCTGGCTGCATGCTCCAGTTTCATTGGTTATCCTCTCCACTATCTGCCAGTACTTACATAGGTTG
>NW_011105151.1:0-320 GCF_000146605.3 Meleagris gallopavo | reverse complement strand
TGAATATAAAATTTCTTCAGGAACACTGATGTCTTTGTAATGTGGAAACTGTTGGGGTTTTTCAGCCTGTATGCAGATGGGGAATGGGTTCCTTAGTTGTGATTGTCTTGTTCACTCAGTAGTTCCTGTATTCAAAATGCTTGTATCTTACTCCTAAATTGATTATAATTTGTCCAGGAAAGATATATCTATACTGAGTCATGTCAAGATATCTGAGTGATTAATCAGTTCAGAAATATTATTTCACCATTAAGGTCTCTCTTGACATCAATTTGTGCCAGAATTATTATTTTTACTATTTTATATAAGGGTAAAAGAAT
>NW_011105150.1:0-327 GCF_000146605.3 Meleagris gallopavo | reverse complement strand
TTGCGAAGACCACTCTTATCTCTACTTAGGTAGTTCTTCACTTCATCAAGAACTGAAATCATTTTTAATGTGCTCTCCTCTTTTCCGAAGATGTGCTAAAACACCATGTTTCATTTGGGAATAACAAAAGGCCAAAATTATGCAATTATGACATGTTGCTGACATGTTAGGTCAGCCTGAGAATCTGTGAGAAATTAACTACTCTGTAGTGCCAGCTATTGCTGCCTTGCCAAAGTACTCCCTTGTATGTAGTGATTTGTATGCTAGCAAAGAGTGGTTTGGGGTTTTTTTAGTTGTTTTTCTGGAAACTCATCCCTCAATGGTGAT
>NW_011105149.1:0-326 GCF_000146605.3 Meleagris gallopavo | reverse complement strand
TTCCATCACCACTTAAGAAACCTCTGCCCAGGTGTTTGCCAACAGATATCTCTTACTTGTTCTTACAAATGTCCAGTGACAAAAAATTACAATTACCTTAAGAACTCTGAAACAAAATAAACATCAACAAAATAATCTTTATATTCGCTGGTCCAGTACAAGGCATGGCATCCACTGTACCAGCCTCACAAGACTGCCACACAATAGAAGTATCAAGTTTGCATGATAACCACATAGGAAAAATTTTTATTTCTGCAGCACATTGCAGCCAATATTTGTTGCTCCCTAATGAGCTCACTTGGAAGGCTACAGGACTGGTTTTCTAC
>NW_011105148.1:0-539 GCF_000146605.3 Meleagris gallopavo | reverse complement strand
CATATTCACAAGCATGGACAGAATGGCAACAAGAGATATCGGAGGGGCTGTTTCTGCTGATTTTCCTTTTCTTAACAAAATATGAAGCAAGACAGTGAGACTTAGCATTATTCAAAGCTACTGCCTAGAATTACTGGTTTTCAGAAACCTGTGGAGTCTGGAACAGAGGACAGGACTAAATGGTAAAATGTGACAAGGTCCCTCACCTAAGCAATGATAAATGCCTGTCGCCAGTGACTAATGGGCAGCAGGGCAATGAACTCAGGGTGTGTTCCATCAGCACAATGCAGTGCAATGTGTGCAGCAGGCTCGTCCAAGAGAGTCTCACCCTGTACCACTGTACTATACGTGGCACTCTGATATGTCTAATTATGAACTGCAAAACCCTCTGCTGGTTAGCCTGTTGGTATTAACTCACACCTAAGGGGGACTCTGGGACTGGGAGGAAGGGGGGTTCTGTGTTCTGTGTGTAACTACTGGACAGATCTGCTGATGTACCCTACAGGGAACCAAGCTCCCTTGTAATCCCAGGATGGCTG
>NW_011105147.1:0-363 GCF_000146605.3 Meleagris gallopavo | reverse complement strand
TTTCCCTGTAACAATGATTTTTAGGAGCAAATGTTGCAAATGATGTAATTTCACTTCAACCTCAAGATTTCATTGTTTGATACACAGTATTTCTCTTCATATTTTCCTCTCTGTTCTGCTGTGGTTAATATAAGGGTTCTCCATCTTTCCTTGATGCTGTATGCTTCATTCCAGATAGGTTGTATTGTTTCTGTAGTAAAAGAAGAGGTAATATTTCTAGGAGCCATTTTATCAGTAATTTAGCAACATCACTTATATATAAAGTGCATGAGATATTGCAGCAACGTAAGTAACACTGAAACTCATTCTGTAATGATTAGCTTTCTGTACTTTCCTTAAAAGTCTGTTTTAATGAGCCAGGTA
>NW_011105146.1:0-482 GCF_000146605.3 Meleagris gallopavo | reverse complement strand
CAAGAGTATGCTGTCACTCAATTATTGCTGATGCTTGACTATGTTTTTTGCTCAGTTTAGCTGATTCAAGCTCTACCGTTGTAGACCCTGCACCTAAAGGTCGCAGCAGACTGGCATTGCCTTCAGCTTATTTGGTGTCCAGGTGCAATTACCAGAGCCACTCCAGCCACTCCACAGATAATGGGGCAGAAATGCTACATCAAATATTGCCAGCCTGGTGTCTGTCTGAGATGTGCTTTGATGAGTTTCCTGTCGCTGGCTGTAGCTAAGCTGACTGAAGCCCCCTGGAAGCCATGTTGCTGTATTTTGCAAAAGCATATCAAAAGGTCGTTGGTGAACGAGGGCAAACCCTTAGAACTGGGATGTGTGTGATATTCACAGCTGTGTGGTTGTTGCATGGGTCTATTAAAGATGAGATTATGATGTGATATTAAAAGTGCAGGAGGTGAGTAACCTTCTTCAAGGGTCGGAGTTGAATTTAC
>NW_011105145.1:0-806 GCF_000146605.3 Meleagris gallopavo | reverse complement strand
GCTGATGATGTCTTATTCTCCATACCAAACTCAAGGCTTTGGTTTGCCCTTATAGCAGCTGGGAGGCTGCCCCAGCTGCTGTTCTCTGTCATCACATCAAATGGGATCGTTTATCTTCATAAGAGAGCTGGGCTGAGAGGGCCACGTGTGCCAGGCCATTCCCAAGCTTTAGCTTGGAGCTGGAGGATGATGCTTAGGTGATGGAGAAGAGTACACAGCCCTGGCTGCTAGGAGGGGGCATAGTCATAGCATCTGGCACGTTGAGCTCAAGGAGAAGGAAAGAAGGAAATGATAGGAAATCAGCTGGGAGCAGTTTGGGCTGACAGCATCCCACTGGCTCCATATGACCCATTTAGACTGGAGGTTTACCTCTCTGCCCTCCTTGCACAGGACCCCACAAGCCACATATATACCCCCTCTTGTCACAAGCATCCCATCTGCCTGACTGGAAAAGGGACAACTTGAAATCAATGCAGGAAAATAATAGCGTTGCAGGTGATCTTCAGAGCTGATTTGTCTGAAGATTTGCCTGCCTTATTGATTTACACGCTGCATTTTACACCCCTCTGTTCTGAATAAGTGGACCAGTTCGTAGGGTGGCAGTGCTAGGACTGGGACCAGATCCTCAGGATTATTTCCTCTGCAGTTTTTATTCTGAATACGATCCAATGCTGCAGAGCTTTCAGTTCTGTTTTAGAGAAGGATACATCTCTATTTCTCTCTTGAACATAGGAAGAGGTTTTCCCCTCAGTTTTATATTTCTGAGTCATTCCACATTACAGCAAATTTCTGGCAAAGTTGCAGTT
>NW_011105144.1:0-391 GCF_000146605.3 Meleagris gallopavo | reverse complement strand
TTCTCCTCACTGGAAACAGAGTGCAGGAATTTACTAGAATATTGGCCTCATCATTCCAACAGGTTTCTAAGTCTATCTCCCTATGGTGGAAAAAAATCTCTTTCTTTTTAAATGAGTAGAATATTTATCAAATGCTATATGAAAACATACTGTTGGTTTTTTTGGTTTTTTGTTTGTTTGTTTGTTTTTGTGCGTGTGCTGCTTACTTGGAAGGCTATTCCACAATCTCATTACTCACAGTTCACTCAGCATGCAGCTGCGTGCAACCTATGTTTTTCAGAGACAAATTATAACTAATTGTTTGTCCCCACATCAGTCCTGTCCTAGTGCTCCAATAATTCATTCCATTCCTAACAGTATCCTTTCTATCCACAAAATACAACCATTCCTC
>NW_011105143.1:0-609 GCF_000146605.3 Meleagris gallopavo | reverse complement strand
TCCTCCTTGAGCTGTTGTACTGTGTTATTTATTAAAGTGCTCATATGGCACTTAAGTTTCAGGAAGATTCTTCAACCATCCACACTCAAAAGAAACAGATAATTGCTTTTTGCAGAAAGTAGGTGGTTAAAGAGGATCTGTATTATTTCCAGCTAAGAAACAATATCTGCCTGAGAAATATTAAACACCTTCTACTATAAGAAATGCGAGAGCAACACTGACATTTGAATTTTTAACACATTAGGAGCTTTGAAAGCAAGGTCTTTGTTCACAGAACAGATGACAGGGCAGTCCAGCTGCAAGCAGGGCTGGAGGGAGATCTCCTGCATGAAAACTCACAGCATTGGCAGCAGCAGCAAACACTTCTGCCCAGCCATACCCTCAGTGCTGCTGCTCTCAAGGAGACAGGAGAGGAGCTGCCACTCCTGCCTGGCTCTGGGCCAGGCTCCATGTCAGAGTCACTGTCCCATTATTTCAAGGCTTCCTGCTAGAAAGGAGGAAACACTGTGGGCTGCATCCAGCCCAGCAGTTGCCAACTAGATCACATCACAATGGGAGACCAACACACATGCAGCATAGGCAGAAGCGCATAGGAAACCTTCAATTTTT
>NW_011105142.1:0-897 GCF_000146605.3 Meleagris gallopavo | reverse complement strand
CGCACCTTTGAATCCGTTTAGGTACGTCGCGTTTGGGAATCCTGCCTGTTACCCCGTTTCACAGGTCGCTCTTTGCAGCGTGGAGAGCAGCCAGGACACGTTCAGCGGTGTCCAGGGCCAAGGGTCGTTTTGCAGCCCAGCTTGTTCCTGCACAGGTCCCCTGGGACCAGGGGACATGACAGCATGTCGGAGCACCATAGCTCCCAGCACCTCGGCGGTGCTTACCTTCATGGGGGCTGTGGGGCCCAGGCTGAGCAGGAGGCAGCATGGAGGTGCTCCATGGCCGAGCTGCGCTCCGCCTGCTGCCCTAGTCCTGCTTGGACCTGTTTATAAGCAGTGGGGGCTGCAAGGGGCCCCTGGAGTCCTGCCAAGGGAAATCTACATTCTGTGCTCCCTTTTCTACCCTGAAGTGCCTGTTTACCGTCACATGCAGTGTGGGGAATGAACAGGAAGAGTCCGAGATCCATGGATGCTTGTAGGGCCGTGATCACATTGCGATCAGCACAGGGACGTAGTGGGAAAGCTCACATGACAGGAATGCTTTCAGGGATGACTGTCTACTACTTTTTAGGACAGACTGACAGCAGTGTGAGGTGGTGGATTTGCTGACTATGTGAGACATCAACTGGAATGTACAGACCTCTGCCAAGGGATGCATGATGAAGTGCCAGGTCAAGTGCTTTTTAAGCGGAGCCCCATGCTCCTGGTCCCAGAGTGTTTGCTCCCAGCACTGCTGGCAGCACCACCCGCTTTGCTTTTGGATCACTCAGAGGGATTTGGGGTAGAGCTGGGCCAGCACCAGGGGCTGCAGGTAGCATCAGTGGCATGTGGCGGAGGAGCAGGCGGAGCGTGCTATTTCTGCAAGCTCCTGGCAGAGCTGTCCCTGACAGCTTTCCT
>NW_011105141.1:0-808 GCF_000146605.3 Meleagris gallopavo | reverse complement strand
CAGTAGTTGTTACTAGTATATTAACTGTCCTTCTGTTAGCAGTCATAAAGCTGGACATATTGGTGTGATTCACTCAGTTAGTCTGCTCAGAGAGTTAATGGATTGCAGTAATTACTTCAGTCATCTTTGTTTTGATAGCACTCCTTGGTGCCCCATTCTAATGCTGATTAATGGTGTTCCAGGGAACTGTAAGTGGTGTGAATGGAAATAGCAGGAAAGAAGATGAAACTGTTTCAAGTGTTGGCGCTCAGATTAGATTAGATTATTTTTTTGCGAGAAAGGTAAAGAATTGTCCTAAGGAAAAGATTAATGACATTTTCCACAAAGGAGAGTAAAGTGTTCTAGTAATATTTTTTTCCCTTTGATTTTTGATTTCTGTTAGTCTAAAATGTTGTATAACGACTCACTGCCTTCCCTGTTCAACTTGCAATTATGTATTTTGAATTTCCTTGAATGCTGAGGAACAGTCTTGAATAATCGGTGAAAGTCTGTATGGTGCAGTAATTGTATTTAGACAATCATATTGTTAGATTTCAACCAAACTAGCATGTTATCTAAACCAGAGATAACTGTTGCATGCATGCTTTCTAGAACGTAGCTTTGAAAGTTTATCTTTGAAAATAGCACTGTTAAAACCCAAAGTGTTCTTAGCTAACAGATTTCAACGACTCTTTGCAGCCATCGCCATCATGTGCTTCATGATCAAGAAGTTGACAAAAGAACGTGTGTTCCCATGAACCACCTCTGGGAGCAGCAGGCCCCCCTATACTGTGTGCAACAGCTCCCTTTCCGAATATGGTGTCTTAGG
>NW_011105140.1:0-624 GCF_000146605.3 Meleagris gallopavo | reverse complement strand
TTTGGCTGTCCTCTGCTTATGGATACAGTCGTGTTTTTAAGTACAAATTTCTGAATTAGAAATTCTGCCCTACCCCCAGCCAACCTGGAGGTTAGAGGGAAAAAAAAAGCCACTGGGATATTTCACGGCTTAAATTTAATTGCTCACAACACCGTGTGTGCTGCAGGAGCATGGGCTTCATTTCCAGATAGTGCCTGAGATTTCAGTCACACTCCTCAGGCTCACAGGCAGGTCGTTCTGCCCAACCTCTCTTCTGTAACATTCTTCCATGGAGGATTTTTCCCTAGAAGTCACAAATTGGCACTAGAAAATGGTTTGGCTGCAAAACCTACTGACGATCCGTTCGTTGCTGGGTTAGCAACAACGCTGCCTCACTGGCCATCATCTACGGACCGACCACGTACAACACCTACACCTCCCTGCCACCGCACTGCACGAGCTGCAGGAACAAAACGCCTTCGTGGTGGGGAACGCACCCACATCAGCACGAGTACAAATGACAAATAGCGGTCAAAGTGAAACATGCATGTTCTTTATTGAGTCTCCAGCCTCTTCCTTATACAGTTACCTTTGTGGGAGGGACGGAGGGTTGGCGAGGTGCACGCACTGCACTCCCTGCTGCCA
>NW_011105139.1:0-560 GCF_000146605.3 Meleagris gallopavo | reverse complement strand
TGCAGGGCCACCCAGTGTGTGGTTGGGCTCTGGGCAGGGAGCTTCTCTTGCTGTGATGTTTTGTCACCCAGCTCACTCTCTGCCCTGTGCTTTCCCTGACACCCAGATGGGCATTATTCTGGAGGAAGAGCTTGTATGAACAGTGGGGACAGGACACCCTCAGGTAATGCAGATGGCACAGCTGTCAGACGTCTATGAAAGCCAAGGGCAGGATAAGGCAATGAGTGAAGGTGCTGGGAAGCATAGTAGAGAAAATACAGGGACTGGCATATTTCTTGTTGGATCCTGCCACGTTCATCTCATATCTAGAGCTCTGAACCTTTTATGGCATTATTTTCAATTTTAGAGCTCTATCATAGAATCATAGAATGGCTTGGGTTGAAAGGGACCTCAAAATCATCTAATCCCAACCTCCCTCTAGATTTCTTGGTATTACTTTTAGTGGGAAAATGAAGCAATATTCATGGTAGTGACAATTTGTATGTTTCAGTTCACCTCCCAGCTCAGTCTCCTTTAAATATTTTCCAAACAAAACCCTTCGATTCGTTTAAAAACTTCCT
>NW_011105138.1:0-515 GCF_000146605.3 Meleagris gallopavo | reverse complement strand
GTGCTAGCAAATTAAAATAACCATGAGAGGACCAAGAGGAGCAGTACGAGACAAGGCAAATGTATATGCTATAAGGAAATTATTAATAAAAACCAAGAATATGGGACATTAAGCTTTGCTACAACTAGAGAAAAGGAACATTTCATTGTTCCTACATTTTTTTTTACCTGGAAGTTAAGATGATGTTCTCAGGCAAATAAGGAGCAACTCAAACTACCTAACTTGCTAAGCATCTTTTCAGCTCCTAAATTCAAATTCTGATGCAGCTCCACTGGCAGCAGCAAGATTGATTGCCCAGAGTGCAGTAAGTGCAGTGACAGCCTTCCCTGAGCTAGAGCTCCTACTCCTAGCACCACAGCAGCTGCTAAGGTGCTAGCTGGACCACTGGAATTGCTTCCTTACATTGCATGGCATAGATCCATCTTAAGTGGATTCTTCAGATTCATTATGTCTATTCCGGAGGAAGTGTCTTCCTTTCCCAGCCTTGACTGAAGTTACCTTTATTTTGCAGATGG
>NW_011105137.1:0-813 GCF_000146605.3 Meleagris gallopavo | reverse complement strand
TCTGCTATGATCTTCCAATATGGTATCATTTTTTCAAAATAACCAAAATCCTTTCTTGACACAAGAATTTACTGATTTTTAACTGTGACATCCTAAATAGGATTTGTTAGTCTTATTTCAGAACAGAATCCTCACAGTATAGATGCATTTGGAATGAATGAATAAATAAATAAATAACTAGAGTATGGAATCTGAGGATACTCAACATCAGGCAGTTAATTTGATTGAAACCTATCCATATTATCTTGCATTAGAAGAAAAAACTTCCATTATTAGATCTCTAGTTTTCAAAAGGACTACATCTTCATAAGACATCTTTTTTTCCACACCTAAATGGTGTGGAAATTTATTAAATGCTGTACTGAGTACTTATTTCTATATTTAGCTGATGGTAACACACTCATTCATGGTGAACAAATTAGTTTGAGTTAGAATCCAGTCTATCTGACTGTTCAAGGGCATAAAAGTGCATGGGAAGTATTCTCAGTGTTCTGCAGGTTTGTCACTTGCTCTCTTACTCATTGGAACAAGTCAGTGACAGGAGAGTCCCAGTGATGTACTTGGTTTTGTATCCTGACTTGTAACATGAGCAATTGGAAGAGAACCACTGCTTGTTTTTTCTCACCAATATGAACATTTCTCTTTTCTTTCTCATCCTTAACATTTATCAGATCAATCATATCTTTCTCTTCATTCAAAGAAAATATTTTGATCCCATTTCATGTTGAGTACTGTGTTCAGTTTTGAGCCCCTCACTACAAGAAAGACATTGAAGATCTGGAGTGTGCTCAAGGAAAGGCAATGAAGTTGCTG
>NW_011105136.1:0-740 GCF_000146605.3 Meleagris gallopavo | reverse complement strand
GTATCAGCTAGTGAAGTTTCCACTGTAAGAGGGGAACCTTTAGGGGATCACTGGGAATCTCCTCCTGACCGCGATATTTCTCTCTCAGGATGTTTTCCTGTGTTCTCCCTGTGTAACTCCATATTTCTCCTTATTAAGAACACAATTTGACTCAAAAACAATACACATAAATTATAAGTTCAATTAGCAAGATCAAGTAGTCACAATTACTTCATTTGGATATGATCTAGAAACAAACAAACAAAAAAGCCATTGCTGTGAAGATAAAGACAGGCTTATTTTCCTACATGGGTGTGCTTGAAAGGAATATGAAAGGGACTTAGGCAAATGGACAAGCTCCAAATAATAAAGTACCGGTTTAAGAAAAATGCACAGGCCAAGATTACAGCAAATTACACACTCCTGTACCCAAGCAGCATTGCCACACTTGAATTAGAGATATTCATGCTTAGCTCCAAGGATCAGCACAGTTCTCTCAGCCCACAGTGTTTTCTTAGTGAGAAAAAAAAAATTTTACTTCTTTTATTTTCAAATGGCAGCACCAAGTCTTATTATTCTTATTTAACTTTCAAGTAAAAAAAAAAAAAAAGGACCGTGACTGACAGAGAGCATAACTTCTGCTCAAAAAAGGGGAGTTTAAAGAAAATTATAATAACAGAAACTGACTTGTTCTGTCAGAAAGAACAGACCAGTTGAAGTATAAATACCATAATGTTCAACTTGTAATCCCTAGAAACAAA
>NW_011105135.1:0-718 GCF_000146605.3 Meleagris gallopavo | reverse complement strand
TCAGTTTTTCACTCTTCAGAATAACTGCCTCATGTCATGTGCTGTGCTGCAAATTCAGGTACAGGCTGTGGTCTGAATCTCCTATTAAAATTGTCACTCTGTTCTTTGACTTTATTATTTTTCAATTAGAAAAGAATCCAAAGGAAATGAAAATTAGAAATGAAAGGTTAACAGTAACAATTTTAACGTTTCAATTCCAAGCATTTGTACCATTCCCATCCAATGTAGCCTTCTGTTAATGGTACATCTGTCATTCATAGACACTCCTAAACAGCTTTATTCTCTTTTCTAATTAAGAGACAAAGCTGATTATGTCAATCTATGAACTGACATCTGAGTGCTGTTGTTATAGTCTAAGAAGCAATGAATATTACTATTGTTATGCTAAAACAAAAAACTTGGGAATTTTAACTGAAAAACCCAAGATAGCAAAATATGTAATAGCTAAATTAAAACAGATTCTTCCTATTCATGCAAAATGCATGTGTGATTGTATTATCTAATTAAATGAAGATACTGTGTGAAAAATTAATTTTCATTAATAGGAAACATAAAGCAACAATGATACATAACATGCCTTACTAAAATATGTGAGTTAAAGATCATAAACTATCTCAAATAAATAAATGACAGGCTAACTCATCAATCCTCAAGGAAAAAAAAAAATTAAGCTATTAAGCAATCTAGAATTTTTGCATGCAAAGACACAACTTCAGCT
>NW_011105134.1:0-763 GCF_000146605.3 Meleagris gallopavo | reverse complement strand
GAGAGAGAGAACTATTACTGTAAATTCACATTGAAACAATAAGACTGGGGAAGGTACGCTATTTTTACTTTCACTATCTCCTGAAACCATAATTTTAACTATTGGTTAGTGTGTTAGACCAAATTATAAGGAGTTAATGGTGTTTGTCAGAATGACACAAGGAAGAATACATACAAGGAAGCTTCTTTTTCTGTTTCTACATCAGTTACCAAATTCCTTATTTCCTTTGACAGCTCACACAAAGCTCTGACCACCCATCAAAATAGAAAACAAGCTTTGAATGTCATTGTCAGTAGTTTTACACTAGTAAACCATATGAACTGAAGCAAGTACGCCTAGCTAGACTTATGTAAGATATTTGCTCTGAACTGAAGTGGGACCTACTTAGTGGCATAGAAAAATGGGATTCATATTTATTTATAGTGTCCCTAATGAGCCACTGCTCCCTCTGGATAGTCAAGAGTGAGAGCTTTAGAAAATTACAGAACATCTAAACTTTCAACTCTATCTCTACTTGTTGCACAGCAATACCTCCAATGTATTTTATAAGAAGTGGTGGATGAAACGGAGGTCAACCTTCCATTTCCATGAATAAACGTCTTTAAACTGAGTTAAAAAGCTAAAAAGGCTTAAAAAGGCACTGCATTGTGATAATTCAAAATTTAATGTGATCTTTTTTACATTTACATTCACCACTCTCAAGCCTGATGTTTGGATTGGAAGTAAAACATGAATGTACGTACTTAATAAAAGGAGCTTCAAT
>NW_011105133.1:0-916 GCF_000146605.3 Meleagris gallopavo | reverse complement strand
TGCTCCAGACCAGTAGAAAAGAAATAATTGAGGGCACTGAGTGCAACCTCAGTAAGTTTGCTGATGACACCAAGTTGACAGGAAATGTCTGGGGATAGGATGACCCTAACAGAGGGATCTGAGCAGGCTGGATAGCTGGGCTAAGGCCAATGAGGTGAAGTTAAACAAGACCAAGTCAGGGTCCTGCATTTAGGTCACAAAAACCCCAGGTAATGGTACAGGCTTGGAGCAGACTGGCTAGAAGACTGTGTAGAAGAAATGGACCTGGGGGTGTTGGTCAGTGCATGGATGAACATGAGCCAGCACTGTGCCTAGGTGGCCAAGAAGGCCAATGACATCTTCACTTGTATCAGAAATTACGTTGCCAGCAGGAGCAGGGAAGTGATCACCCCTCTGTACTCATCACTGTTGAGGCTGCACCTCAAAGTACAAATAGAACAAAGCTAAATCAATAAAAAAATAAACATCCTTAGAGCAGAGGTTATTATATATGCAGACTGCTTGGATAAAGGTTTGTTTACATTTTCCATAATAAGCCATTTTCAGAATATGAAGCATATCTTTTATTGCTGTATTTATTAGGTTTCACTTTACGTGGAAATGTGAAAGTCAGCCCTTTATGTAACACACCCAGAGGACGAGCGTTCACTAAGCAAAATCCTTCCCTGTGACAGAACAAACCAATCTACCTTAGTGTGACTGATCTTTTGTGATACATGTAGTAGGATAACTCTGCCAACCACTACAGAAGTAACACAAATAACTCAGTTTTCAGTCAAGTACTCAATTATGTAACAAATAATGAAAAAAGGGAATAGATTATAGTAGAAAATTGGTTTATTGAAAAAGAAATTTAATGGGAAGGTTCTTAAAAAATTATCTTTCCCACTTAAAGCTGAACAGCACTGCATCATAT
>NW_011105132.1:0-860 GCF_000146605.3 Meleagris gallopavo | reverse complement strand
ACTTAGTGGTTCAAAAAGAATTTCTGCAGAAATTTTTTCCTTCTTTCTCTGGGTTTTTCCCTTGTTTGAGCTCTTGTTCTTCCGTGAAACTAAAATGTTGAGATATTTTATTAAATCCGTAGTCAACAGTTGTTACAAATATAACCTATTTCTTAAATGTAGAAAACTTTTATATAAGAATGTGTTGCTTTAGATAAACATACAGACGTGCACACATACTAAAATGCTGTGTAGTGTGTTTTTATGGGTTTGTTATGTTTTCCTCCCTCCAAAATCACCTTATTACCTCTGGAAAATAAAGTGCTAGGGGGTAGAGGGAAAGAGTACTAAGACAGCAAAACAGTTATCATAATGATAACTTATGGAAGTCATGAGGTTTTCTGAGAAATACTCTTCGGTTGTATTTAATCCGTTACCATTCAGCATACCCAGTGAACTGTGTTTTAATGGTCCCAGTAAACTTTCTCCTCCTTATCAGAAAACATAGCATGGAAAAGGACTAAGCACAGAAGATGTGTGGACTCTGTACCATCTGCCGAACCATAACTCGATTAGGAGCAGTAGTCCTCTCAAATTGGAGGGTTGTTGTAAGATGTGTCCTTTGAATAAAATTAGTTTTTGCCCAAATTAGATTATGCACATGAAGAATGATTATAGGCAAGCCCCTAGACTGAAAGAGATTAATTACAGGCCTATTATTAGTAGCTTCTTTTGCATAATCCTATTAGTTCAATCTTATGTTCATTTTTCCCCATATGTGTGGGAGAATATTTACTAATTTTATGTAATTGAATACACTGCACTTTGTTTCATTTTGTTAGTTTATTTTAGCTTTATTTGCCAACATCATTTCGGTCTGT
>NW_011105131.1:0-1292 GCF_000146605.3 Meleagris gallopavo | reverse complement strand
TTCTTTTCCTTTTTTTCTTTTTTTGTTGTTGTTGTTTGTTTAAGTGTTCCAGTTGGCACTCCACACTTAAGGATTAAAAACATTAACAGTTAAAACTGTTTAATCGATGTGCAGTCAGTATGATTCATTGTTTTTCTCTGCATCAACACACCCACACCAGGTGTCTCAGATAATAGACTGGGAAACTTGGTGGTGTTGAGGATTTCCTGTCTGCAGATGTGCCAGTTACAATACTGATTGAAGAAAGTCAGCTTGTAGAGTTAGTTCAAAAGCAGCCACTGTGGTTAACTAATTGTAGCCTGAATTATAGTAGATCTTTCCTTGATTTCTGTGAATGTATCTTGGAATGTTACTTGGATTATTACAATTAATAGGATTCCATGAATGACAGTGGGATAATTCAGGTTGGTAAGCTACAGATCCGATGTCTTAACGTGTAACCTTGGCAGGGGGAGCAGAAAAATGAGTGTTGTCTCTATGAAGAATTTTGTTTCTGTTTTATTGGAATGTTTAATTTCCTACTAGTATACATAAGCCATTAAAAGCAGACTTTACTTTTGTAGCAGATTTTTGAACCAGTCCAAATGTTTGAGGCAAATAATATTTTGATGAATGTTTAATGTAACTTAAAGATTTCAGTCTAAAGCTTTTACAGGTTATTACTACAAGTTTTGTGTTACTGTACTGAGCTGGGAAGCAGGTCACTGAAAACAGCTCTTGCTTGGCCTCTATTTCTGTCTGTTGAGTCATGTAGTGTCCTGTTTTTCACTACTGCTCTGTCAACTGCTCTTGTGAGAATTCTCCTGAAATAAGCACCTGAGATATTATTTCTGTATTGAAATTACACATATAACTTCTAGTATGATATAATATTACAGCTGCTCATAAGGACACCAGAAAACCTTTTAATGATAAGTGCCTGATGTACCTGAGCTACAAAACAACAGTAAGTTTGTGCTTGCACAGATGGAACGTAGGGTATTTGCCCAAAGAAAAGGGTAAAGATTGACACATTTAATCAAAGATGCAAGTGCTGATCTGCAGGGCAAAGCTGCAGGAGATGAAGCTCTGCGCAGTGCACTTGTTTGAGCTGTCGGAGGAATGAAGCCCGTGTATTGAGTTCTGCAGCTGCAACAAGCTAATATGTAACAGGAAAGGACAAGTTGTATTTCCATTTTAATTTGCCGTTGATGGCAAAACATTACTGCTGTAACTGGCATTTGTCCAGATGATTCATAAAGACCTTGGAAAAGATATTGAATTACTGTGTATCTGATGGGAATCTTACTCTG
>NW_011105130.1:0-1000 GCF_000146605.3 Meleagris gallopavo | reverse complement strand
TTAGCTGTCCATTTGCAGAATATCCAGGCTTTACTCTCAATTCACAGAGAAATACAACGGTAGGAAGTTGTTTCACATCCGAGCCAAGATAAGGTCCTGGAGGTTTATTATTTTTGTTGCCTGATAACATCGGGACTGGGGAGCAGGGGGCAGAGAAGGAACAGCAGATCAACATCCCATGGGGACAACAGAAGGGAAGACAGACAGATAGCCAAGTGCCGACAGCTTCAGTCAGTACTCCCAGAGGAAGTGTTGGTTTCACCAGATGAAATTAATACACAGAAGTCTTTACAGAGGCATTCAAATGTGACATTGTTTGGGGGGCTTGGCTATGTGACAGATGTATAAAGCAGTGAATCATATGTTTACATATAATTAAGTCTGTATTGACAAGCCAGGTTTTCCTTTTGTTTAATAATTTCCTACATTAACATCAAAGAGCTTGTTTTTATAATGAAAACACATTTCCCTTTTTGTTTTGCTTTGCTATAGATGTGTATTAACTTCAAACACAAAATCGTGACTCACAGAGAGAGATATGTAGATATGTCCACATCCATTTATAGCCTCTAAAAATGTATGCGATGTTATAGAACTTCCTTCATTTGGATGTAATCAAGTAATCTCTTCTATACAATATTGTGTGTCCCTAACAACTTCTGAGTTGAGTTGAGTACCTGATAATTTCACTATGCTTATTAGCCTTGAAATATGTTTGAGAAACCCGTTAGGTTTTAAGATTCCATTTCGGGGTCAGGAATTGCTTTGCTTGATGCTCTGTACACCACTCAGTAGATCTTGCATCAGGACATTGGTAGTAACTTGAGGCAGAAAACACTACAAAAATGTTTTTAAAGATTTGAAAAATATGAAGGCTGCTCCAAAAGTAATGCCTCCTGTTTCATTATGCTGGCCATGACATCAGAGGCGGCTGTTGGTGGCGTGGCAGCAGAGGTTGAAGCTTCCCACCAACCTCCCGTGATGTTTTGTCGCTGTGTGA
>NW_011105129.1:0-1903 GCF_000146605.3 Meleagris gallopavo | reverse complement strand
CTTCCAACTTGGCATATTCCATGATTCTGTGATTGTGAGAGAGAGCATTGAGCTGCACGGCTCAGCCTGTGATGCCTTGATGTTTTCTGGCTTGGGAAAGGTTCCTCCCCATCCCCATACACTGCTGCAGCTCCAGCTGTGAATGAGAGTGGGAGAAGTGTGGCCCAGGAGGGTTGCGTTCCCTGGGAGAGGCACCTGAAGTCTGTGCAGGGAAAAGAAATAGCCCACAAAGGGGGGACCCCTCTTGCATCATGGTTGCCAAATTTGGCATGACTTTCGTTAGCTACTTAGCTGAAATAGGAGTTAGCTATGTGAAACACTGAGCAGCAGAAGGATGGCCCTTGTACCAAAAGTCTCCTTTGTCCTGCGTCTGATGGTGGCCAAAGTCTAAGGAATGCAAAGTAAGGCAAGTGAATGTGTGCTTTGCTGATCTTTTTGCATTAAGATCTCCTGAACTTGGCATCCCTCGGTCAGCTTAGCGTGCTCTGCTCCCATGGAGCAGCTCTGCTCCTCCCTCCTTGCTGTGTGTAACGGCCTGCCAGGCAGCACAGTGCCTTTGGGTGCAGAAATTGATATACAAATACCTCTTCCTCTATAACTCTGCCACATGCATTGTATGTACTCCGCCTTTTGTGAGAAGTTTGGTTAAAATGCTGTATAAAGCCAAACATGCACCTTCAGGCTTTGTCTTTCGGAAGGGCGGGATAGTTACCTACCAGCTCTTTGTTTCATATTCTTACACAAATGTAAGTGACTCTTCTAGTAACAGTCTGCAGCAGTGGGGAAGCACCAGAGATGAGAGCATTGAAGTTTCGGAGGATAATAGCATAGGAAGGAATGCAGGATTGTTTGGGCTGCTGCTGTGATTTGCTTCCTTAAGTTTTTTGAGTGTTGGTTGCAATTTGGGAAAGTCAAAAATCAGACCTGTAAAAACATGAGCCTTCCTCCCCACCATGGAATTGATTCGGTCTTTCTCTTTTTACTGTTCACATTTTAAACTGGCGATTGCAGTGACTTTGCAGTGTTCTCTCCAGTGTAGATACCATTCTTCAGAGCTCCA
Source organism: Meleagris gallopavo (assembly GCF_000146605.3). Taxonomy (NCBI): domain Eukaryota; kingdom Metazoa; phylum Chordata; class Aves; order Galliformes; family Phasianidae; genus Meleagris; species Meleagris gallopavo. The sequence continues at coordinate 843 of NW_011105129.1, read as the reverse complement.
GGGAATGGGCACCATTTTTGTGAGTCATTTGCACGTTCCTGAAGTCTGATTTTTCTTTGCAATGCAAATACTATAAAATATTTATATTCTCCTATTTCCTCTCCAAACTGTGCTGCTCCAAAGCTTTGTGTTCCTCTCGAGCCTTCCCACACTTGTTTCCTGTTGTGCTGGATTGAGGAATTGCACCAGGTGACTCTTACATCCCAGAAGAGCTGCCAGTTGCCATTGCTGCAGGGAGCTGCCATTCCCCATGCTTTGTGAAAAAGCAGGTAGACCTTCTCCCACCACAGCAATCCCCCCTGGGTATGGGGAGCCCAATCCCCTGGCTGAAGGAGCAGCCGTGCTGCACAAGCCAATAAGAAATTGCAAAATGGAATACTTACAGGTAGCTGGATTGCACTAGTCATAGAGAGCAGCCCACATAGATTTTATTCCACTAAATCAATGAACATTTGTCAAATAAAATTAATTGCAAACGTTTGGCTGTTTTCCTCTTCCAGCGTTCCTTGCTGTCGGTTCGTTTCAGAAGAGGCTGTGTGTAGTATTGATTGGAACCTAAAGAATGACTGTGTGCATGTAGCATCCTTCTCTTTCTCCCCTTCCTTTCTTCCCAGCTCTTTATACTAAGTCATATCCATTATGGCAATGATATATTATCAGCATTCAGCAAACAAGATAGCGTGTCGCAGGTCGCTGAGCAAAAATTTTCAGCCTCTCTTTCCACATGAATTAACTACTATTGAAATAGTTTATTGAGATTGAAGTATTGATCACTTTTCATGCCAACCTTGGCTTAAGTGGGGGAGAGGAGAGGTGTTTTTGTTCTCTTTGGAAGACGCTATG
>NW_011105128.1:0-455 GCF_000146605.3 Meleagris gallopavo | reverse complement strand
AGGCAAAAATCTCTCAAAGGATCAGCTGTGAAAATGCTGGTGTCTACTAGGAAACTAGGACTTGCTAACACGTGGCAGAGCTAGCCTTGGTAAGACATTATTAACTTTCTTTCCCACTGAAGATGGTTTTTGAACATTTGCCTGAAGTACCACATGCTGAAATTCTGAGCCTACGTGGCTTCTTATAAAAAAAGGAATTGCTATAATATCAAGAGCTAACCTCTGAACCACCAAGACTTAAGTGTTCTGTCTCCAGGAAGGGAGCCGTTGCTTCTTGATTTTTGATTGGTTGCTAGACAAGCCTACAAATCTGAGTGACACAAGTTCTTTTCCAACTAGATATGTTGGAAGGGTATCTTTCTTTTGGTTTGTACCTTAAGGATCCAATAGGATTTAAAAAAAGAAAAAAAAAAATCACTAGGTCATCGCTTAGGTTTTACTTACCAATTCTGTTT
>NW_011105127.1:0-467 GCF_000146605.3 Meleagris gallopavo | reverse complement strand
GTGCACAGCATGACAGGGTTGCATTCTTGATAATGTTAGTGCCTGAGCCTGATTTAATGGAGGCCTGAATTAATTCCATTTAATTAAATCATCTCCTACTACCTGGCTGGCATACAGCCATGGGCCTGTATGAATCACGCCTGTTTACAGGGCCAGAAAATTTGGCCAAACCACATGTAGCTATGACAGGAGGCAAACTATGGCTGTGATGAAATGAGCCTGGCCCAGGCACATTCATCTCTGCCCCAGCAGGGCATGGCTGGCAAAGGTGGAGCTGCACAGAAGGTTTGGGGCAGCTCTGGGATAACTCTTGGGGAAGGGGACTTCTAAGCTGTCCTTAGAGAAAAAAGGAGTAAGAGAGTCCACCCAGCATCTCTTTGTGTTTGTGGAAGGAATGGAGAAGAGATGTTAGAGGGAAGATGCCTTCCATGGGTGGGAATTAAATGGCAGCAGTTGGTTTTCTACCA
>NW_011105126.1:0-514 GCF_000146605.3 Meleagris gallopavo | reverse complement strand
TATCTAAGGACAAACTCTAGTGGACTTAGAATGTGGCCAAGAATTTTCAGAACTGAACCTTTTTACAGAAGTACGTGACTGGAAGCTGAGCTCAGAGCTGGAAAGGGTTCACCTCTTCCTCTCTTACATGGTTCCTTTCAGCTGGATGACATCCCCATACTGCTATGTGATATCAGTGAGGAGAAAAGTTTAAACACAGGAACATGCAAGTAAAATCGTGAGAAAGTATCAAGAGGAAAGAAAGCAAACCAGGAAAGGACATTGACAGGTCAATGATGATACCAAAGCTTAGGAAAGGGAAGGTACATGGCATCACTGTGACCAAGCAAATAGCTCAGGAGAGCTAGCTCAGGGTCACTTTAGGTACATTCTGTCCTCAGAGATCATAAGTGAACATAACACACTGGACCAAGCGTTTTAGACTTTTCCTATACAAACACTGGGGGGGAGAAGCAGCAACTGGGACTGTGTAACTGGTGCTTAGACGGAGCAGTCAGTGGAAGGTTTAATCTCT
>NW_011105125.1:0-495 GCF_000146605.3 Meleagris gallopavo | reverse complement strand
CACAAAGGTCTCAGAGATCAGCAGTTCTCATACCTGGTCTGGCATCAAAGTAAAAACACCGCATGCACATCCTTGTGGTTTCTCTGGAAGGGATCTGCTGGAGAAGCCTCCTCCAGTCATACCAGACAGCAGCTGTGCCATCATTGCTCACTGTTAGGAAGCTTTCGACTTTCTCACCGACCACAGTCTCAAAAGTGAGCCTGGCAGCAATGCCAACTTCATCCTAAAAGGAAAAAGAGAAGGACAAAGATAACAATTCCTACTCCATCTTGGCAGAAGCCATACAAACAAGGGGCTGAGCCTTGACTGGAGACCTTTTAAGGCAGGTCCAAAGAATGGCCATTATACAGAGGGCTTCTGGGAATCTGAGCTCCACACCACAAAGCAATTATTTCTGTTTTTAGAACTTTCTGGAGCAAACGTGGGGACACTGCTATGTTCAGAACAAATCCCCCATTCTCCATCCTGAGCGTGACACTCATTGTACAGCCCTGA
>NW_011105124.1:0-495 GCF_000146605.3 Meleagris gallopavo | reverse complement strand
GCCTTACACTAAGGCTCTCTTAATTAAAACAATGCCTTAATGGGCTGTTTTCTCTGCTATACAACTTAAAACCCCTTTAAAGAGCTGCACACGTTTGAACACACAAACGCTGATTCACACAAACAGCTGGTGCCTGCAGCATGCAGCACGACCCAAACCTCCAGCTTCTCCCTGGCGCTCGCTGCCTTTTGGGCTCTGGCACCACGCACTCCTTTCTTGCAGGCTGCATCGCGCAGCATTAAAGCTTGCAGGAGGATGCAAGGTTTCTTGTTAGGATCTTCCTTACAATAACATTTTTACAATTCACTTTCCTGCAGTACGTTGGGTTCCCAGCAGTTTCATGCATTTCTGTTCCTACTGGATAGATACGGTCACTCACAACCTCTCGCTGTTTTCCCCACGCTTTCAGCCCTGCACTGCAGCCGGCAGCCTGGCCTCTCTCCACTCCCCTCAGCTGTGTGCATCTCAGAAGAATAAAAGGCCTCCGTGAGTCAT
>NW_011105123.1:0-461 GCF_000146605.3 Meleagris gallopavo | reverse complement strand
TTGCAGAGGACTGCCAAGCACCTGATTCTGTGCAGAATTAAAATAGACCTCAGCGTGGACTCCGACCGCGCGCTTACCGGCTGCGCGCACCAGGCACGAGCCCAGCCCCCAGTCGGGATGATGCTTCATCAGAACCGCAAAACACAGCACCGTAAGAGCCACCACAAATAGAAGGAATCCACCCAGCCACAACCAGCACAAGCAGCCTGTGCGCGTGCCCTGCCTGCCCTTCCATTGCTCAGCCAGCTGCCGTCAGGGACCAGGGCCCGGCTCCGGGTGCCTGAGGCCTCTCGGAGTCCTGGGAACGGTCCTGGGCCGCTCTGTGCTGGGGGAAGCGGCTGCTCTTTTGGCACGCAGGCCGGACTGCCTTGGGCGCTGTCCTCAGGTAAGGGAGGCCCGGGAGGCCGTGGCTTGGCATCAAGGGGGAAGCCTGGGTCACAGCGGCAGCTGCTCCATGGGCT
>NW_011105122.1:0-457 GCF_000146605.3 Meleagris gallopavo | reverse complement strand
AATTCTGTATGTACTCAGACAGCAATTTCAGTCATGTATGGTGTCTTAAAAAATAAAGCCTTGCAAAATTTTAAATAGCTGCTCAGAGAGACCCTTTTATTAGCTTTGTTCGGGGAATGCAACAGGACTTTTGCAGAACTAAATTTAATGTCATCAGACATGGGGTGAATCTTTTTTAAGAGAAAGAGGCAGCTGACGCTAGTCTGCGTGTTTTATGAATTCAAGCTTAATAGTCTGGTGGATATTCTTGGTGTGTTTTCAATGAGAAAGTAGAAATTTGTGTGCCAGCTGTTGTTTTTCATGTCAGATACTTGCTCTGCACTCGGCTGTGTGGACATTTCCTGCTCTGGCCTTGACTCACTTTCCATACTCGTTTAGAAACTCCTTGGAAGAATTTTTTCTTTCTGTGAAAAAATACAAGGGGATGCAACACTGCGTGCATGTCAAGTGTTGTGAA
>NW_011105121.1:0-462 GCF_000146605.3 Meleagris gallopavo | reverse complement strand
CTGTAGTAGTACTTATATATAACAGTGAGAAGTCATGATTTTTGTTCATTCTTTATGTTAGCAGCATTTCCATTGGTAAAAATGGAATGAGAAGGCCACACATTGTGTACTCATTCTTGTGGTTTTTTCATTATTTTGAGGAAGACAGATATTTTTTATTTTTTTTATTTTTTTTAAAGATTAAAAGCCTGAATTACCACATGCTGCTGTATGTGTAGAATTTTACATTATAAAACTTCATGTGGGACCTTACAGAGAAATTGAATTGCATTGTGATTTAATATAATAATTTGTTGCAGTTTATATGTTAACGATGTAACAGAAAAATATGGTGATAGATATCCCAGCTGTTGGAAATGCTTGAGTTAAATGTGATTTTGTACCGTGTACTGAGGGAACCTAAGACAGAAATTTCTCTGAATCTGTTCTATTGCAAAAATGATCCAAATTCCATACTGCATA
>NW_011105120.1:0-388 GCF_000146605.3 Meleagris gallopavo | reverse complement strand
TTGGCTTAAGGTATGACTTATTCAGGGTGACAGTTTCTAAGTAGACACCCTAGTGCAGGAGCCATGAAAGAGTTAAATGTTAAAACCTTTTTTTTTACCTTTTTTGGAACTATATATATATATATTTTCAGAATAACAATGCATTCATATGTTTGAAAGAAAAGATTTGTTTCAGTTGATGAAGTGGACTTTTTTTCTCCACTCTCAAGTAAGAATATAGGTAGAAGACATCAGCCTCTATGCTGAGATTTAAATTTATGTCTTATATAAGACATATATTTTTAGGGCTATCTACAACATAGCAAGAACTAATTTTAAATAGTACAATTCCAGATATCAGGAAGAAAACTTAACATTCTTAGATCTCAGCTTGTTGTACATAGCAATC
>NW_011105119.1:0-310 GCF_000146605.3 Meleagris gallopavo | reverse complement strand
AAAAACATAACAGAGCGAAGAGGCTTCTGCCAGGTCTGCTCACATGCAAATTTCAATGTCTTTCACGTATAAGAATAGGTGAGTGTGGTTAGAAAGATCCTAAAAACAGATGCTTGACAAAAAAAGCTGCAACGTTTCATCATGCAAACATAAATGAATTTGACAAGTGTTTTAGATATTCTTGAAACGAGTTTCACTTGACACATTGAAAAAGGCATTCAAGACTTTAAAGATGCATCTGCTATTGAGGAATCTTGTGCTCCATGTAACATGCATTGTTTACTCCCCCCCAGTACCTGGTAGGTTGTAC
>NW_011105118.1:0-486 GCF_000146605.3 Meleagris gallopavo | reverse complement strand
TTTTCCTCATGCTTCTACGGTATCTTTCTGCGTTTCACTTTGTGCCATTCACGCCTGGCCGCCTGCTGAGCTCCACTGAAAAGAGCCTGGCTCCATCCACATGACTCCTGCCCATTACATATTTACAAGCACTGATAAGGTCCCCTCAGTCTTCTCCTCTCCAGGCTGAATGGTTCCCAGTCTCTCAGCCTTTCCTCCTAAAGGAGGTGCTCCAGGCCACTCATCCTCTTTGCAGCCCTCCAGTGGAGTCTCTCAAGAATTTCCCTGCTTTACTTGACCTGGGGACGGTACTCCGGAGGTGGCATCACCAGAGCAGAGTACGGAGGGAGGATAACTTCCCTCAGCCTGCTGCAGGCTTCGCTCCTTTTAATTCATCCCACGATAGCACTGGCCTTCCTGGCCACATGAACACACTGCTGGCTCCGTGGTTCGTAGCGCCGCACAGTGCCACGGATTTCTGTGTGTCTCACTCTGCTGCTTCTTCCG
>NW_011105117.1:0-596 GCF_000146605.3 Meleagris gallopavo | reverse complement strand
GGGCATTCAGGTCCACTCAGCGATCCCATAGTGGGCCAGCACTAACTGCAGCACACAAGTGTCTAATATGCGGACCTTCTGCTGGATATACATTGTCTAGGCTAACTTTACCTTCGCAAGATTCTTCGCTCTACTGTACGGGGCTGCTGAATCACAGCCTGAACCTTTGATTGATCACCTGAGGCGAGCAATGAGTCAGCCACGGGAGCACAGGTGAAGGCAAATCACCTGTGCTGCAGGAAGGGGTGGAGCCTGGCTCCACCTCTCCTAGACCCATTTAAGAGCTGACTGCCAGTGGGGAAGGATCTCTCTGGAGATCTGCTTCATCAGGAGTTCATCTCACGAGCCCAGGACAGGGTGAGTGACTTTCTCTCATTTCTCCAATATAAATTATATTAGCCAAGCTCCTGGATATATATATATATATACACACCATCTGTATATCCATTGATTAAACGCTCTACGTTATGCTACATTACAGGAGTAACATGGTGTGGTAGAGACGCCTAAACCAAGCTTTGTTATTTCTCCACAAATCCACCGATGGTAGCTTCAGTTTGGACTGTTGCTGTGATATCAGCTTCCCTCAGAGCCCA
>NW_011105116.1:0-452 GCF_000146605.3 Meleagris gallopavo | reverse complement strand
AAATACCAGGGAGTTTTGTTGATGATATCAAGGTGCTTCTGCCTAACCTATTCAAGAATGAAATCCCTCGTAGTGATGTAGAATTTCTTTTCTGGACTTCAAAAGATGTTTAGACAGCTGTTTATTCTCTAGAGTAGTGTTTTATTTTATTTTATTTTAGTACTCCAAGTATAAAAGTGCAGATTTTAAAAAATTTACCCGGTATGCAGACCAAATCATTGTCTAAAAATGGGAATGCTGGACCAGGAGTCACAAGCTTTGAACTATATTGCGGACTTTGCCACAGATTCTCTTTTAATCATCAGTCTCTCCATATAAAGCAGTTTCTTGCCTTTTAAAGGCATTGAGACTTCGTGGATTTTACTCACAATGACCATGTAACTTGGCAGCTGTTGGTGGCAAAGACCTGTTGGTGAATAAGGTTGGTGGTTCAGTACTTAAGAGCTTGCTGC
>NW_011105115.1:0-711 GCF_000146605.3 Meleagris gallopavo | reverse complement strand
ATTGGACTTAGAATTATCATTTTAATATGTCTACTATTATTTGCATCATTATTAAAAAAGAAGATGAAACCATCTCTACCTCAACAGTCTGGCTGAGAAAAAAGGTAAGTTAAAAAAACAACAAAAACAAATATAAATGCTAGAATCAATAAAGTTTATGGATCTCTATGATGGAGAATGCACTGTGGGTGGGAAAATAAAAATAAGAATTGCAGGTTGCCAGATCACAGGAATAAGGGAAAAACCAAACCTGTTGACAACATAAAGAATGGAAAACGTCCACAAATTTTGAGAGGCAAATCATAGGAAATATAATTATACTGTAATTACACAAACTGCAAAAAGATTTTTTAAGCCAAAAACTATCAGATCATAACAACAGAATTCACTGGAAAAAATTACCAGACAGACTCACTGACGTGCCTGAAATAATCCAGCTGAATGTAATACTTATTTTTTTTTTCCCCTTGAATCTTATAAAATGAAGATGAGAAGCACTTTATTTTTCAGAAGTGTTCTTCTCATCTTTGTATGCATACATGTTGAATTCCTTCCATTTCCAGATTAATTTTAAGTGGGAAGACATGAAATTATATGTAAGTTACAGAACACACATTCCTAGAAAAAATACTGTTTTCAATTTCTTCCACAATGTTGATATTCAAAGCAAAACTCTCTTCTGGAATACTTCCTGGCTCCCAGAGAGCAACA
>NW_011105114.1:0-439 GCF_000146605.3 Meleagris gallopavo | reverse complement strand
CCATCTTGACGTTAGATCAGTCTAGAAGCACAGAAGCTGAAGGGTCCTGTCTCTAGTGAAGCTGGCCTTCTTGCCTTAAGAGCATGAAAGGTTCTCCTGGGGGCTGATGTGGAGAGGTAAAAGCAGTGCCTCTGTTTCATTCTCTGAGCAGGTCCATGCTTAAGACTTGATTATAAACTTTTATAGTTCAGTATCATCTCATACTCTTTTCTGTGCATTTTTGCTCTTTTTTCCTTCCTGCTATAGGCAAAAAAGTTACATTCACTTTTATTTCTTTATAGTATCTCAGCTAAACAGCCTTATTTTTAGTTGCAGGAACTTCCTTTGTGTGCAGCTTACCACAGTAACAGTACACATGCGAGTACACAGTGCAAGGTTTAAAATATGTCAGTGCTGCAGCAAAATCATGTGCTGGTCTCTTCTAGATTGGAGATATACA
>NW_011105113.1:0-401 GCF_000146605.3 Meleagris gallopavo | reverse complement strand
GCTCTTAAAATTACAAAGTAAAATGCATTTATGTTTTCTCTTCTCTTTTTTAAATTTTCATACTGTGTCAAATAGACTCATTTTGAGGGAGATACAAAGCTGCATTTTCAGAGTGTAGCGTAAACAGAAATATGACTACATGCTCTTCGCTTTTCCGTATAGGGCAGGAAAATAGATTTTCCATATGCTTATGCAGTCTTACTGGAAATAAAAATTTAACATCCTGAATACCATGCCACACAAGTGGAAATGTGAATTAATCCAGAAAATGATTCTGTGTTCTTATGCTTCTTTTTTAAAACAAGTACTCTTTTTATTTTGATTTTGATACTTAACACATCTCAGGATAATAGAAAAGACAACAAATGCAGCAAAGCACTGAAGCGTAGGCTGAATTATGT
>NW_011105112.1:0-408 GCF_000146605.3 Meleagris gallopavo | reverse complement strand
TCTCTGGAGTTTTACAACCAACAAAAGCAGCAGCCAACCTACAACCTGTATGGGATCCCATCTTCTTTTCCTGTGATACACAGGAAAAAAAGAAATTTCTTTGGCTGACGAATCAACAGATTTGGAACACGTGGGAACAAAAATCATCGCAGTCAAACCAAAGCTGCATGTTCAGTTGAGCCCAGCCTGCTTTTCTGAAGCACTCATTTGGACTGATAAGGAAGATAAATGCCAGCTACTGATTACAGAAGTGAAAGGATTTCAGATACTTCCACTTCAAGATAGGTTCCGACAGGCCCAGTAACCTTACCATGTACAAATCTGCCCAGTAACACCTCTGGCCTGAAAAGATGCATCAGATGGAGTTCTTTGTCCATTCACAAGTGGAGAAGTATCTGCTCCATTTGT
>NW_011105111.1:0-544 GCF_000146605.3 Meleagris gallopavo | reverse complement strand
CATGGAGTAAAGATTCTTATCTTAACATCACATGTGCCACCTGGGAATATTAGCTATCACCTGGTTCATTAGTCTTTTAAAAAAAGAATGTTTAAAAAAAAATAAATGCCTATGCAGTATTTAAGTGACAGAGTCTTTATTTTTTTTCCCAATCTTTGTACATTTTTACCTATTCTGGGTTTGTTAAGCATCTTCATTAAACTGGATGCCAAAGGTTTCTTAACACTGTGATTTATTTGTTTTGCTGTTCTTGAAAGAATAAACAAACTTGTTGTGAGTGCTGTGGGAGTCTGTTTCTTTTTTGATCATAAATATTGCAATTTTTTTTCACGTCTAGTGTGAAGAAAACAAGCACTTAGTGGTGCAAGGCAATCAGCTTTCATGTAGCTTACTCAGAACTCATTGCTTAACGTAGGCTTTTCTGAATGCTGCAAAACCAAGGTGCTTACCTGGATTATGATGGAGTTTAGGTTTTTACTTCTGAAGGATTCATAACAAGGAGTATTTAAGGCAAAGCTTAGAGTCATAGAATCACAGAATAGCT
>NW_011105110.1:0-490 GCF_000146605.3 Meleagris gallopavo | reverse complement strand
CTGGAAAGTGTAATCAAATGTTGAAAAATATTTAATTCTGTTTCTATGTCATTTTGGCTGTATCCTTCCACTGGTACATTCTGATGATTATACAGCACATCCACTAACCTCACCACGTGTACAACATGCATACATGTAAATTCACATGAATTTTATATTGTGTATAACAAACTGTTTTCTCCTAAAACAACCTGGTTAATGCTAACCATCAAAGTAAGTATAAATGTCGGTTTGGCTCAGATGCTCTGTGCTTACTGAAACACTGAAAACTGAGTATTGCATTCCATATACCCCAGTAACGTGAAAGATACCTAAAGGTAAAATTCAATCCTATAAAACAAACAAACAAAAATAGACAACAGAAAACCCAACAAACATGATCCTGGTGATGTGCTGAATTCCACCACAGTTCTGCAGCCAAAATTGTCTCTGAAGATCTGCTACTGATACCTGCCTTCTGTTCAGCCTCCTGAGAAGCCACAGGCAACAA
>NW_011105109.1:0-455 GCF_000146605.3 Meleagris gallopavo | reverse complement strand
ACGAATGCTGCTGTTCCTGGGACAGTTACCAGAGTTGGTCCAGAGTTAGTAAGGGAGCAGTTAGCAGTATCCTGATGCCCAGCTGAGCTGTATGTGAATTATTACCTGCTCTGAAGTGTACATGCTCATTTGTGCTGGGTGTAATAATTGGACTGTTGGGTACTTTGGTACTCTGGGATCATATGTGAACATAGCTGTATTTTCTATGACCGTATTGCCAAGAATGTAAGCTGTTGGTCACAAACGTGCAGAAATAACAGGCTGCCTTGAGGTCACGGTGGATTTGGTGCTTGTGGACTGTGATCCAACCTATCAGCAAGCATCTGTATGTCCAATACATGTTTTGAGTTCTGATCTGTTTGATGAGCCAGCCATGTTCTTACCATAGTAAGCTTGCTCTCTGGCAGTCACTTGCTGATTAAAGCTCTGTTATCTCCACGCACGGCTCTGCTCTG
>NW_011105108.1:0-418 GCF_000146605.3 Meleagris gallopavo | reverse complement strand
GCTAATATTTTCATGAGGGATTTATTAAGTGCTGTGCTTCTGCTCATAGTACGAATGTAATTTAGGGTCTTCAATTTTAGAAACTGGAATTTGCCCAAAATACAGAAAGTGTAAATACTATTAAAGAAAGCATGTAGCTTTCCACTAATATTCAAATATGGGTTACACTGCCTTTTGTCAGGTGTTTCTTCAGTTCACATCTTGTTCCATTCCTTGCCTTTATTTTCCTATAAGCAAGTTAATTATTGTCCTAGAGTTGTAATCCAAAAATTTGTTTAACCCTATAAATAATATAATACTAAGAAAAGCTAAAAACAAATAATAATTATAAAAAAAAAAACAGGCATAGAGGGACAGAAGAGGTCACATATACCTACAAAAAGGTACTCAGCTACTACAGATGACTAAATCAGCTCTA
>NW_011105107.1:0-397 GCF_000146605.3 Meleagris gallopavo | reverse complement strand
CAGAAAGCTGCTGAAGCATGCATACACATTACACTAAACGCAGAATCTGTTCATTGGACTACTCACACCTCTCTTGCTTGAAATACGAAGAGAAATAACAGCAGAATCAGCCCATGTGTAGTCAGTCACGTGCCACAGTGTTTTTCTCAGTATCTCTCGTTTAACTCTGAGTGAGGTATTACTTGAGTTCTACCTTCCCCTTCCATTTGCTTTCCTAATTCCTGCTGTGATTTTTTTTTTTGGTGTGTGTGTGCAGTGAGTGTTATAAAGTGTTTTTTCCCCTCAAAATCTTAGGAAATATGCTTTAAAGTAGAAATGTAAAATGATCATTTATCACCAGCATATCTTCTGGCACTTCTATAATTGCTTTTTGACTTCTTCTGCAGGCACGATGCAT
>NW_011105106.1:0-768 GCF_000146605.3 Meleagris gallopavo | reverse complement strand
GAATTAAGACAGTTACAGAGAGGACCAACAGAAAGAAGCAACTGATATGCCAAAGAGTTTGAGCAGGAAAGCAAATGGAAATATTTCACACACACCCACATAAATACTCTGAGGTAAAATCTAAGGGACTTGTAAGAAAACCTCCATACTACTTCTGAACATCACTTTTGGAAACAAATGCTGTCTGTGGCTATGCTCAAATAATTCCATGTCTAGTAAGATGTAATTTACATTCAGAATGTATAATCTATAATTGCTTATCAGAATTTACTCTACTGTACTATTTTCCATGACATATTATGAGGATTAATGTTGCACCACAAATGATTCAATAATCAACATTACTTTGAGCAGGCATGATGTAGAGAATAAGGGAAACAAAACTAATTGAACTTATTTCCTTTCTCTCAGTACTTAGAAATAAACCAACTCATTTACAAGGTTTTATGTAAGCTTGAAGTTCAGGGAGCAACAGGTTGCATGTGATTTTAATAGCTATTTTATCTCAGTGAGAATGCAAATGAATAGATACAATTTTGAACCTAAACTTAAAGTTACATGAAGTCCAGTGTATAGCTTTTTTGAGCAATTGTGAAGAAAGTTTTTTTTTTTCTTGTTTAAAATCCCTATTTAAATTCTGGACACAAAGACAATTCATAACAAATGCATGATTGATAAGGATAATTTATTGTTTTTATACCAAAAAATGAGAATACTTACAGAGTTTAAGTAATAAAGCCCATTTATATAGTCTGTCTTTTCATGACT
>NW_011105105.1:0-348 GCF_000146605.3 Meleagris gallopavo | reverse complement strand
AAAAGGAAGAAGCAAGAATAAGAGACACTCAGTATTTCTCTCATTTTGGAGATCTCAGTTTACTTTTTAAAGCAACCCTGAGGTTTTGATGCAGTGCTAGTGAGTGAACACTTGGTACCATTGGGAGTAACTGATTAAATCCTGACCTGGGAAGGCTGGGCAGAGAAGTGGCCAGAAAACAGCCCTGTGAGGACTGCACCAGCAGCCCCCAGGAGCGCCGTGGCTTTGCACATTTCCCTCTCAGGAACATTTCAGCTGTCCTGATCACAGACGAAGTTACAGCTGAGAGGAGTCAGACTCTGCTCTGCAGGAACCCAGTTCAATCTGCCTCATTTTTCCAACCTGACT
>NW_011105104.1:0-455 GCF_000146605.3 Meleagris gallopavo | reverse complement strand
GAGTAGTAGCAATTCAAAATAGCTGCATCAACTTGTATAATCAAAGGGCTTTAAGCCTTTTAGAATTAAAAATGAAAATAGTTGTTTAAAACACACCTACCAATCCCACTTTGCTATTATCTGCTTAAATACAGAATAATAACATCTTAGTTCATCTGCTGTAGTTGTCAAATGTTCAGCCCGTATATCAAAACTCCATCCAGTTTAGGCTCTTCAAACACAGAATTTCTGCAACTCAGAACTGTGGAGCTCTTGTAGTCTTCTGGTGCCATCTGGTCTTTAAGTGAGAAGGCAATGGTCATTGACTTTACCTGTCTAAAATCTTCATTATTACTGTTTTTTTTTGTTGTTGTTTTGTTTTTTGTTTTTTTTTAGTAGGCAGGCAAATAAAAAGATTGTTTACAAAACAGACTTGCTGGCTGCAAATGTTGGCACAATTGTAAGCATTCGAATGT
>NW_011105103.1:0-505 GCF_000146605.3 Meleagris gallopavo | reverse complement strand
GCTGCCCCGCTCACCCTGAGAACGACCCCTGGCTCCCGGGGTCCTGCCCGTGCCACCGCCCCGCCGCAACGTGCCGTGCCATGGCACCAGGGGTTCTGGGAACCAGGCCTGACGGCGCGGTGAGGGCGGCCGCCTCCGCGGGCCCATCCCCAGTAATGAGAGCCCTGCATGAAACCACCCCGCCCAGAAACCCTCCCCGCCCACCCTACCTGCTCCAGCATCTGGATGGTGCCAGCCTGCTCATCCAGCTCCTCCTCCTGGTCCTTCGCCTTGGCCTCCAGGTCGCGCAGCTGCTTCTTCACCTTGGCAAGAGACGCCTCGTCCTTGGACTCCTGGCAGGAGATGTCCTGTAGCTCTGCCTCCAGCGCCTCCGCCCGCTGCGTCAGCCCGGCGATGTCTGCATCTTTGTCCTGTATTGGGATGGGGACGTGGCGGTGAGACAGCGGTGTGTGTCACGGTGAGAGGAGCGCTGCTGGATGGGGAACCGCTCACCTCCAGCAGCTGC
>NW_011105102.1:0-521 GCF_000146605.3 Meleagris gallopavo | reverse complement strand
TAGGAGTTCTGGAGTTGTTTTCATACCCTGGGATGTACATTTGAGGTTCTTTACCCACTACTTTGTATTTATTTCTTGTAGGAGGAGGACTATCTTGGTCATGGTGATACAGAGCTATCTGGAGAGTAAGACCTGGATGACTGGGATTTAAGGTATGTCTGTGCTGAAAAAAGTGTGCTGATCTGAACCATGAACTGTGGCTTTTTTATTGGTGGTGGTAGTGATGATTGGTTTTAGGTTTTTTTTTTTTTTCTCCTAGAGTTTGTACCAAACATTTAAAGAAGAATCCACATATGTCTTCTAATACTTGTGTAAGGTATAGCATAAATAAAATGCAGTGGTGTAACAGTTCAGACTCCTGAGTAGCCTTTATGCCTTCAGGAAAGACAAATGATATTTAAATACTTTGTAAGTGCTGCTGCTACTTTAAGGTGAAATGTAATTCAATGTGAAAATGACAATGGGTGTACCCAAAACTTCACCTATAGGAATAGGCAGCAGGCAGCTGAGACAGATCTCTT
>NW_011105101.1:0-802 GCF_000146605.3 Meleagris gallopavo | reverse complement strand
CAGGGTGTACTCAGGCACAACAGTGTATTCTGCAAAGGTGCTGTTCCAGAGGAAGTGATGGATCCGTTTCCCTTTGCAAGTGAATCTGCTGGTCTTGTCAGGCAGCAGGTTTTGTGGTTCAGTGAGGCTGTTGGAAGTATATGTGTAAGTTGTTCATCACGTAAGGTACATGTAAGGTGTGTGCATGTCAGAATTGTTGACAGTTTAGCCTGCTTGGGTAAAGGGGTAGGTGAAAACAAACTCACTGTGATTTCAGGCAGTAGTTGGAGTCAGGATTCAAGCAGAAGCTGCATTCTCCACATTGAGGAAGTCCAAAGAGAATGACTTTGTCTCCTGGAACAAAGCAGATCCAGCATTGTTAGCTGCCTCTCACTCAGCGGCCTGTTGGTGTGCCTCTGGTGAGCTTTGTGATGACAGCACCCTGGCATGAACGCTCTGCTTTCCCTGTCTGAACAACACGTTCAGAGCCCGCCTCAAGCACTTTGTGGTATGGATGAGGAAAGTGTGTGTGAGAGCGTAGCACAATTGGTGTGCAGCCGGAGGGAGTTTCTGATCTCTGGGCAGCCTTTGAGAGCTGAGTTCTGGCTGCATGTGTTGGTTACCTGGTTTCACAGAGGTCACTCCTTCTCCAATGCTCTCCACAATCCCAGCTCCTTCATGGCCCAGGATGACTGGGAATTCCACACCAGCAAAGTTACCTTCTAGAACATGTTCATCTGTGTGACAGATCCCCGTGGCCGCGATCTGTTGGAGTGGAGAGAGTGGGTGAGCTGGCAAAATAACCGGCTTTCAAAAGACCAAG
>NW_011105100.1:0-473 GCF_000146605.3 Meleagris gallopavo | reverse complement strand
AATATCTTTATTGTAGATCCTGTCACTAGAACTTTTACTGTATTTATTCCTTATTACCTATTTACATTTTGCCTACTGAGTATAAAAATCAGAAACCCATAAACACAGACCCTACATATTTTTGGAAGAGTCCGCCTGACTCTTACACTGACTGTATAGCTGGGCTGCTTTGCCTCATAGTAAATTGCTCCCACTTCTCATCCTGGTCAAAATTCCTTCTTTGCCAAGTAACCATAGCCAAAGGCAGGGTGAGAATCTAACTGTACTAGCATTGTGATCTGCAAGTTAAGTCCTAGGTCAAAAGATAACTTTGGTATCTCGTCATGGTGTTCAATTGGATTTTTATAGTGGTGTAAATTCAGTGGCTGGATTTATTTCTTTGTTGTGGGAGGATCTATTAACCAAGCAAAGCTGCTGTTGTTGTTTACACTGTGTTATTGGCACACTGAAGTTAACTGCCATTTAAACATTTT
>NW_011105099.1:0-519 GCF_000146605.3 Meleagris gallopavo | reverse complement strand
CCAATAGTTCTATAGCCATGGAGGCACTTTAAAGCTCTGAAAGTGCCACTGACATTTGATCACCTTGAGATCTCCAGTGGAATGTAATTTTTTTAAACCTAGTGCAAGTTGGGATCTAGATTTATCTGCTGTTCGGATATTTGTTTCAGTCTATTTACTGCCACCATTATGCATTTAATTCACTCATAAACATTAATGTGCTTATTCCTGTCACATATGGCTGAAATTGTTGGGTAGTTTTCAGTGACAGGGAATGCTATCAAAACTGGAAGGAAAAAGGAGAGAGAAATGCCTTACGGAGGGGAAAGGTACTTTGGTGATTAAAGACAAAAAAAAGCAAGCAAGCAAAGAGACAAGCAGTTATCAACATGGGCATTTCAACCACCAGTTGTCATCTTTTTTCTTTGTTTTTCTTCCTTAACTGAATTTGTGATGAGGCTAGGTATTAAGTATAATTCTCTTTTCCATGCAGATGTCTGTAGTGATTGTAGATGAGGAAGGTAAAACTCAATAAGAAAA
>NW_011105098.1:0-429 GCF_000146605.3 Meleagris gallopavo | reverse complement strand
GCCCTCCGTGGCCCTGCTGCAAATGCTCCTCGCAACCCTGTCCTTGTGGCGCAGCTGCATGGGCCACTGCCACCCTGCTTCACAGAGCCGGCTGGGAAGAGGGCAGCTCCTCATGTGGCACCTGCTGAGCCTGGGGGCTCCCTGCAGCAGCCCCCACCGTGCCCCGACAGCTGACCACGCTCGGTGCGGCTCAGTCTGACAGGGGGTCGGCCCACCTGTCTCCTCCAGCACTTCCCGACGGCTGGACTCACCATGGCCTGGGCTGTGTCCGGCAGAGAAATGGCACAGGCTGTTGGGTCGTGCAGACAAGGCCTCTGGCTCTCATCCCTCGCAGCTGTGCTCTGTTCGCTCAGGAGAGATGAAGTTGGAGCATTCTCTTCTTCCACTGTTGGCGTGGATGCTGGCATCCCATGGCCATCATGCGTCTCA
>NW_011105097.1:0-1202 GCF_000146605.3 Meleagris gallopavo | reverse complement strand
TTCTGCTGCGATAATCTTTCTTACTCTTAAACCTTTAAAATATCATCTTAACCCCACCACTCTGCTCTCTGTACGTTTGTTGGTTGTACAGTTGGTGTGCCAGCCTGGCCAAAAAACACTTTAAAAAAAGAAAAAAAGAAAGAAAGAAAAAAAAGTATTACATTTGGAATATCTGTAAATTGGTCTGAGGGGAGAACTTTACTCCCGTAAACAAAACCATCCCTGGGCAGATCCCAGGATTTCTGGGGCCACCTTACTATGAACTGGAGACCGTGATTGAAATAGGGGGTCCCCTGCGTGTTATGGGAAATATCCTGCATTTCACATGGCATGTTATTTTCATGGTTTGACCAGAGATATGTTGGTTACAAAAGAACAGAAGCTAGCTGCTTCTACTGTGACATAGCCACTGTTAAATGCTTTAATTCAGGCCAAAACGAGAGCCAATACTTTAGAAAATGAAAGTAAATTATTATGAGACTGCTTAGAAAAATTAGAACAAGGACTCTGGATGCTGACAGGGAAAAAATCAAGCCGGAATTTCCCAATAGTGCAGGTCCATAACATCTCAATGGATTGTAGCCTGGTTCCTGAATCAATGGACCTGGTCGATCTAGAAGATAAAACCTCTAAATCAGATGTGGAAGCTCTGCTTGCCGCAGATTGCAGATACATCCTACAGTAACTCAGAAGGAAAAAATAAGAAAGGAAAAGAAAAAGCCCAGCAGACATGCCCCCAGTCAGTGGCCCCCTGCCCAACCCCATTTCCATGTGACAGCCTGTCCTTATACCGCCTTGGAATTAATGGACCTGGTACAGTGATTCGGACAAAGGCCCAGAGAAAGCATGCAAGCTTGGCTGTTGAGTTTATGGGATTCAGGAGCAGAAAGTGTTATGCTCGATGGGCCAGAAATCTCTAAATTAGCACCTTGTGCAGAGGCTATATGCTGGCATCCAATATACCAAGGAAAACCACTTGGTAATAGATTGGTTGATGGACATGATAAGATTCTCAGCAGGCATGAGAGATCTGATCCTGCAACAGGCTCCTTCCCACCTGTATGGAACTTGTTTCTATACTAAACCCTCTAGTAACCTCAGAGTCCGTGCTCCAACACACTGCCCAGCTGGTAGCCGATCTAGGGGAGACAGAGCGCCTTCAGACCAGGTGCAGTATTCGATCACTGGAAGAGGCAGAGGTT
>NW_011105096.1:0-386 GCF_000146605.3 Meleagris gallopavo | reverse complement strand
TAAAGGCAAAGGCTGCAGCCGCTGCACTCACTCCTAACCGTGAGAACAAGGATGTGAAACCATCTCAGAGGGACACAAGGATGGAGAAGGGCTAAAAAATGTGATAATGCCAGTGTGGTAGTCCTGTTGAGAGTCTGATGAGTGAAGTATCATGTGGGAATGAAACAAAAGGAATAGAGAAGGGTTACATAGTCGCACTCTTGCCTCCCCCTATTGGCCTTCATTACAGCAGTCCAAGCTGGACTCCTTTCCACCCTCACAACTCACAGTTTATCTGCCCAGGTAACAGTTACCTTCATGTTCTGTTTTCCAGCAAGAAAAGATAAATTTCCAGTATTTATTCCATCAACAGAAACATCTAAACTTTCATCCTCTTGGGCAGGATG
>NW_011105095.1:0-497 GCF_000146605.3 Meleagris gallopavo | reverse complement strand
CCTAATTCCTGACACACTTCCTCATAAGAGTCCTCCATTAATCACTGTGCGTAGTAAAGCCATACAATTGTTCAGGTTCAAAACTTTCTCTTAATCTTACACACGTATTGCTTGTCCAGAATTATTCTGCTTCACAATTTCACCTGGGAAGAGAAGGAGATACTGCATTTTTCATCCCAGGTCTCTCAGAGCAGCCATCTAAACATGCATTTCAGGTATTGGCTGATATCAGTGCTTCAAAAGTCACTTCTGCTGAGCATTAGTCACAGTACCCCTGGCTTTACTGCAGACCCTCAGTATACCTTCCTCTAACACATCACATTTTAAAGGGAGTCTGTAATGCAGTGCCAGCCTACCTGTGCCATTCCTCACAGAAAGGTTGGCTGCCCTCTCCACAGCACTGCTGTTAGCAGCTTGTTACATTTTCAAGCAAACAAATTGTGTGCTTTCTTTAAATTACCGCTTTTGCCTCATGAGGAGACAGTGAGGGTTATTTT
>NW_011105094.1:0-558 GCF_000146605.3 Meleagris gallopavo | reverse complement strand
ACTGCACGCGATCCAGCCACGCGCTGCCATTCACCCTGCGGTAGTAGGTGCTGGTTTCCAGGGTCCCTCCGTCCCCGCAGCCCAGCTCCTTGCACACCAGTGGCACCGTGTAGGGAGTCATCGAGTTGGAGCAAACGCTCCCCCACGTCCCATTGTAGAAAACTTGCAGGCGCCCGGAGCAGCCATCGCCGTCCTCCAGCCTCAGGGCCACGAATTCTGGCAGGAGGAAAGGCCCCAGGTTGGGGGGTCCCCAGCTGGCTGGGGGCTGGAGAGAGGAAGCCCCCTGCGCTCCCCGCTCAGTATTGGGGTGGCCGTGCTCCCCACTGCCCCCAGCCGCACCGGTGGATGGGCTGTCCCCAGGACGAGCTCGGGAAGCGGCCTTTGGTGGCCTCGGCCCCCCGGCCTCCCTGTCCTGGGCTCCCAGCACAGACCTGAGCAGACGACTCCCGCATCCTCCTTGTGCCCGCAGTCGTGCTGTTCCCAGGCCTCAGCAGAGCAGTTCCAGAGAGCAGATTCGGCCCCAGAGCAGTTCACGCCATCCAGCCAGATGTGCCCAGA
>NW_011105093.1:0-510 GCF_000146605.3 Meleagris gallopavo | reverse complement strand
ATAGGATATGCACTCAGATATACCTGTGACTCTCTTCAGTTTTGCTGAGATTTCAGTACCACTATTTCTTAGGAAAAACTTCAATTCTTTAGTGATGACTCAGCAATAGGAAACAAAAGAGTACAGCATTCCACTGCACAAGCTCCCTGGGATGATTTTCCTGCCTTCCATATAATGATTTTCAAGCTACACTATTGCCTATACAATCTTTGGAATTTAATTTTACTTCTGCGCGTATTTTATCTTAAAGACCACTTGGCTAATAAAAGAACATTGCTGTAAATGTTCTATGTAGGCCGAAAGCTTATGCAATTAATTTTCTTGTGGAATCTGATTTAGTGAACCACAAAAGTTGGCGTAGCCAGTTTATGCAGTCAGTTCATGACATTCTCCGAGGCCTTTCAAGACAATAGGTGCCCAGTGTCACTGCTGTAAGTGTCCTGGAAAAGCAAAAGAAGCTGCCTCCAGTGTATTTGTTTGCTGCTATGGTAATGAAGCAGTTAAAACTGG
>NW_011105092.1:0-593 GCF_000146605.3 Meleagris gallopavo | reverse complement strand
TAGGTGTGTCATTGGTCCAAGCAACTCCATTAACTTGGAAGAACACAGTAAGAATTCATAATGATTTTCAGATAAAATTCATAATCAATTTGTCTTCACTTGCTGCTAGATTAGAGATGTTAAAGAATTGTTAGATGCTTTCTGAGTATACCGTCAGTTCTATAAGTTGGGAATAGTAGGACTGCACATCAAGTTAAATTCATTTCCTAACATGACGACTGTAGTATTACTTGAAGGAGAGCTGAAAAGTCATTTCTTAAAAAGCCATATTTTAAAAACAAGCAGTTCCCTCAGCTAGTCACGTAGTTTTACAGAACGTGTTCCTTTAGAACCCTTGTTTGAAGTTACAAGTAAACAAACTGCAAAGGCTAAAGTACAGTGTTAATTTCCAGCACATTTATTTCTAGTGGTGTGCTTTAGTAAGAGCATACTAATACTTTTCAAGAATAATATTCTTCTGAAGTCAAATTTCCTTTGTAAAAGTAGTTTGTTTTGTAAAGTCATCCATCATAAACTGGTTTGTTTTCTTCCCTCTTCTGATTGTTTGCAAACAGCTTGATAACAGGCAGTATGTCAACTTTCATTACCTGAAG
>NW_011105091.1:0-651 GCF_000146605.3 Meleagris gallopavo | reverse complement strand
AGGCCTTACCAGGGCAGAGTAGAGGGGGAGGATCACCTCCCTCGACCTGCTGGACACGCTCTTTTTAATGCACCCCAGAATGCCATTGGCCTTTTTGGCCACCAGGGCACACTGCTGGCTCATGGCCAACCTGTCGTCCACCAGGACGCCCAGGTCCCTCTCTGCAGAGCTCCTCTCGAGCAGCTCATCCCCCAGCCTGTATTGGTGCATGCAATTACTCCTCCCTAGGTGTAAGACCCTACACTTGCTTTTGTTGAACCTCATCCGGTTTCTTACTGCCCAGCTCTCCAGCCTGTCCAGGTCTCGCTGAATGGCAGCACAGCCTTCAGGCATGTCAGCCAATCCTTCCAACTTTGTATCATCAGCAAACTTGCTGAGGGTGGCGACTATCCCCTCATCAAGGTCACTGATGAAGATGTTGAACAAGACCGGACCCAGCACAGACCCCTGGGGGACACCACTGGTCACAGGTCTCCAGCCAGACTGCACCACCAACGACGACCCTCTGCGCTCTGCCAGTCAGCCAGTTCTCAACCCACCTCACTGTCCACTCATCTATCCCACACTTCCTCAGCTTTGTTGTAAGGATGTTGTGGGAGACAGTATCAAATGCCTTTCTAAAATCAAGGTAGATTACATCTACCGCTCTTC
>NW_011105090.1:0-480 GCF_000146605.3 Meleagris gallopavo | reverse complement strand
CCAAGCATACAACCTGACAAGGTCTGGGGGGCGAGATAGCAGTAGGGCCAAATTCAATATATTTTCTAAAATACATATGTGGACTGTCTTTCCAGTGAGCAAAAATATATAACCAGAAGAAAACTATGCTATTACAGGTTTGATTAATACAAGAATAATGCAGGCTTTATGTAGTCAAAATAAGTATCTAAGCTCCAAAGTTAAGACCTGGGCTTGAATCCAGTCTTTCTCTTTCCTGGACTGTTTGTATTGTTTAGATTTTGATGTGGAACTGGCATCAATATGCCCCAAGCCTTCCCTTTATTTTTTCCTAATTGGGCTTTGAGACAGAAGTGTCTTTGTGGCTACATAAAAATCATCCCATACTCCCCCAGCAGTGGCACAGATTGCTGGGAGTGAGTCAGAGCATGGCACATGTCTGCAATATCACAAGGCAAGCAACAAGTACACCATAACTGCAAGTATCTATCTTGAGCTGTA
>NW_011105089.1:0-519 GCF_000146605.3 Meleagris gallopavo | reverse complement strand
CCACTGTCCTAGAGAATGCCCTCTGATGCAGAATGCCTGTCCTGTACAGCTCAGCCTCATGTTCATTTTCTGGTTAATTTGCTTTGTCCTGACCTATGCTTTCTTCCCAAAGCATCAGATATATCAGTCTTCAACAAGAATCTCTTATTTTAGAATTCACCCAACTGTGCCCTCCTGGAGCACTGATTTTTGTATGAAAGGTCATAAAGGCCTTTGGCTTTCAACGTGAAGTTAGAGCAAGAAGGGCACGTAAAGCAGGAACCTAAACTGTTACAATTATGACCATAAGGAACACTTCTTTTTCCCCTCTTGTTCAGCATTGGAGGGAAATAGATTTTTAGGAAAAAAAAAAAGAAGAAAAAAAAAGTTGTCCCATCCTCACCAGAAACTCACACTTTGACATTCCGCTCTCCCAATACAAGGAGGCACGTGTGATCTGGAAGTTTCCAGCAATGTTTTGCTTTCTGTTCTAAGACGACAAAAACAGTTCAGGAAATACTGATCATGCAGGAGCAGAAC
>NW_011105088.1:0-305 GCF_000146605.3 Meleagris gallopavo | reverse complement strand
CTTGAAGTAAGCCCTTTTTTTATTATCCTTTATCACTTTAGCCAGATTCAATTCCAGATGGGCTTTAGCCTTCCTCGTTGCATCCCTGCAGGCCCTGACTACATAGTCACATTTAGTCACTACATTTAGTCCAACTCCCCTGTAACGAACAGGGACACCTACAGCTAAATCAAGTTGCTCAGTGCCTATTCCAGCCTGACTTTAAATGTCTCCAAATTTCTTAGGTGAACTTCTGAGATTGCCACGTGCTTTAAAAGAATCTTAATCATATCCTGTTTACTTTTTTCTCTGTGAGTGTCTGTTTC
>NW_011105087.1:0-377 GCF_000146605.3 Meleagris gallopavo | reverse complement strand
GATAGTCAGCATAAATGAATTCAACTATCAGGGCTTGAATAAGTTCAACTTTTCTAATGAGTCTTAGCAGAAGGTGAGTTATATATTTATTATGTTCATTAGCTTGAAAAGCACTTTGCATTGTTGGGATATTGCAAAGTTTGTGCTGGGTAGGTCCCACAAATATTCACACAAGAATAGAAAGAACGCCGTATGCAAGCTTGTCAGGAGCTACTGAATAAATATGAGGCTGAAGGTAACCTTTTCCTAGATGACATCATTAGCAGTGACAAGATATAGAGTCATCGCTAAGAGCCAGAGTCAAAACAGCAATCCATGGATTGGTGATATGGGAATTTTTTTTAATGGGAAGAAAAAGTTCAAGGCATAGCCCTCAG
>NW_011105086.1:0-623 GCF_000146605.3 Meleagris gallopavo | reverse complement strand
TAGTACTTGTACATCATCTTGTCAGCACGACTGAAAGCTTCAGAATTTTAATCAAGGCAAAGCCAAAAAATGTGACTGTCAGTTTTGTCTTAACCACCCTTTTGGTTTTGTATTACTTCAGAGGATACAAAGGCAGCGCTGAGCAGTCAGTGAGATGGTTTAGTCTCCAGACTGAGGTTTTAGTTGATTGCCATTGCATCTCAGGGAAGCATTTTGATTTTTCAGCTCAAAATCAAAATTCACCTTTCTATGTTGCAACAGTAGGTTCCATGCTAACGTATCCAGCTATGCTATTTCAGCTTGGTAGTTGCTGACAGGAATGTGGAGTGATAGCCAGGAATTTGGTATTTTCACTGGATTCCAAGTTCACTATATATATATGTATTTTTCAGCTGCAGTAAATACATCAAATTATACCCTAAGCTGCACTGCTTTATGACAAATACATATGCTATCTGATTTAGGAGATACTTTATTCTTTTATATTTCCTCAGAAATAATGCTTAACATTATGTATTTTAGCAGGCTTATCTAATCAGTTTTCTAGTAGTAGGTAGGTAGACAGCCTTTGACAAACCGTCCTGTCATACGTTCTCGCGTATAAACTTATGCTGATTTGGAAC
>NW_011105085.1:0-404 GCF_000146605.3 Meleagris gallopavo | reverse complement strand
ATTTGGTTTTGTCAGATGGTTCCATCTGTTTGTTTTCTTGTTCAATAACTGGTTTGTTCTGGTAGCACAGTGGTTTGGAGGGTACAAAACCATAGGTTTCTTGCTGCCCCCTGGAAACCTGATAGCCCATGCTATTAAATTTACAGTTTGATTTGTTCTTTTCTAGACTGTTAGCTCATTTGCATTCTGCCAGAAGAAAATATGACCCTGCTGGCAGTTGAGAGAATGCTCTGAATGTTGTGGCTTGGCTAGTGTACCAGCAGCACTGGCTCTGGCCAAGCTGCTTGACTGGGCTTTCCTGGGACTGCAAAGCAGCCCCAGTGGTATATTAAAAGTAGTTGCTTGTTTTTTGTTTTGTTTTAAGCTGTGGGAGGTGGGATCTGTGTCCCCACTATGGAACTGTA
>NW_011105084.1:0-328 GCF_000146605.3 Meleagris gallopavo | reverse complement strand
GCAGACAGGAATCATGCATCAGTGGAACCTTTAACCTCTTGCTCTGTGTGGATGACAGACAGCTGTGTAGAGCCACTCAAATGGCTCAAATGGCAGAGCTAAGGGAATGTGTGCATAGTCAGGTCTGGGCTCTGAGTAAAGGCCAGCTGGTGGAAGTTGCAGATAAGGCTGCTAGAAATTATCCAATGTCACAGAGAAGCCTATGTTAGCCCCAGTGAGTGACAGTTTCCATTTGTTACTCTGCTTAATAATCTGTACTTTTTTGTCATTCCTTCTTTTGGATACCCAGAAATCAGCATGGGCAAATGTCTGTTCTGAGGTTGTGAGA
>NW_011105083.1:0-474 GCF_000146605.3 Meleagris gallopavo | reverse complement strand
CTTAAAAAAATCATGTTAATGGGAAATTGCACAGTTAGTGATGAAATTATTTTTCTTATAACTGAAAGTTTGAAAAGTGTGCTCAAATTTTTGAAAACGAAGTGTAGAGAAAATAAGCTGTAGGCATACATATATAAAAAAAATATAGAAATGCATAAATTTTAAATTTCCTCTGACCATCATTTAATCATTACTCATAACTTTTAAAAAGATACAGTGCTAAAAAGACAACATACTAAACAAGCTTCTGCGCAATGGCTGTTGTAATATGTTCCTTAGAAAAAAGACTAAGGACTATTTTTATTATAGTATTTACTTCGAAAATTGAAATATCTTAATCTTTGTAGTCATAGATCTAAAATTTGTAGGTTTGGGGATATCATTTGTGGGTTTTATTCAACATTTTCATGTATTTAAATTGAAAGGAACAAAGAAGAAATTTTAGACTACTTAATGCTATAAATTCACACTGTT
>NW_011105082.1:0-341 GCF_000146605.3 Meleagris gallopavo | reverse complement strand
GCCTCACTTATTATTAGCACATTTATTAGTTCTAGCAGTGAAATATAATACAAGTTCTGTCACAGTGTTTTTTGAGACTAGCTGTGTTCTGTTCTGTTAATCCTGCATTTTAGGTTTATCTGTTAATCCTACATTTTAGGATATGTTGAGTTACATGCTCAAGGAATCTTCTTTCCATTATGAAGTCTAGGTGACTAGATCATGTGAAAACACCAAAAACATTTTGTGTTTTCAAGCTAGGAGAAATGAATCCTAGCCAAAGAAACTAAAATGTTTGGTTTGTTTTTCCCCCTATTATAAGCTGTGGTGATCAAACAGACTGTTCAAATAGGCTGTTCAGC
>NW_011105081.1:0-616 GCF_000146605.3 Meleagris gallopavo | reverse complement strand
CAAGGGGGGAGGGTTGAGGTGGGATGCATTGGAAGTGAGAATGCCCTCCTCTGCGGAGATCTAGGAAATCCGACATCCCAGCGTTAGCACTGGAAGCCTCCGGGGCAAGGCTGCAGGCAAAACTGGAATAGAAGCTTTGGTTGACACAACTGGTTTTTATATTTACCAATGGGCACGGAAAAAAAGGAGGAAAAAAAAAAGGGAAAGATACAGTCTGACAAAAGCAAAGAAGGGAATAGAGAGGAAGCAGAGAACGCAAAAGAAGAAAGAAGGATAAGGTTGTGAGGACAGAGGAGAAAGATGAGGAATATGGAAAAATTGAGGAGATAGTAATGAAAGAAGGAAATCTAGAAGAATGATAGCAACTGCTACTGTTGTGGCATCAGCTGGCTTCGTAACAGTGGTGGAAGTTAGCAGCCAACAGCAACAGAAGCACCAAAAAAAAGTTTCATTTTCAAATCAAATAATACCGGCCCGGAAAGGTTATGTTAAAGGTAGGAGCCAGCACAGATAAAGAATACGCGCAGAGGGGGAAAAAAAAGAAAAAGACTGTAAAGGAATGAAAGTAATAACAGATGATATTCGGATTAAATTACTTAATTTACTTAAATTACTA
>NW_011105080.1:0-489 GCF_000146605.3 Meleagris gallopavo | reverse complement strand
TAAAGAATGACAACCACTCTGCTGATATAAGCTGGCTTGTCATCCTGAGTTGGTAGTTAACATAGCAGTTACTGCTCTGCTGATGACCTGTAGCTGTCTGTGATGCTGGTTTTTTCTTTTTTTTTAATCCAACATGCACTGATAAAACAACAGCCAATGACACATGAGAAAAGAAAAAAAAGGAACATTTTCAATGCCAGAAAATAAAGCATTTTTTTAAGTTTTGTAATGCTAGGACTGAGACTGCCTGTGATGCTTGATTTTCACTTGAGCATATTTATACAGTCTTTAATTAAATGATCACATAGCCTGCACAGTTCCTAATGCCTGGGACAAGTACGGCATTTGGGCCTGTTCTCTATAGAATCTTCGCTCATCTTTGCCGCAGAGAGAGAAAGCTGCACCATAAATCTATCTGAAGACTACAAGAAGAGAAAGGAGTCTCATGACATAGAATTACACACTGCTGCCCTGATCAACACTGCTTCC
>NW_011105079.1:0-336 GCF_000146605.3 Meleagris gallopavo | reverse complement strand
GTATGTGTGTATGAAACCTTCAAATTTATACTGAAAGCTATGAATCAGGTTTGATGTATTTTCTGGGAAACTGCCTGAGCATCATTGCCAAGTGAGAATTTTGACAGCCCTTATTACTTCATATATACTGAGTTTCCAAAATATGTATTTCCCATAGAGTAATTTAAAGTTCCATAGTGGCGGGGATGTTATTGTAAGATTTGTATCCACTGATTCAGAATGAAATCAGTCTTTACCAATTTAACTAGCACTTATAGTAGTAATGAAATTAAAAAGGGTTATCTTGTCTGAACAAGACCAATTGAAATTTTCAGTGAAAAATCTACAGTCCATTTC
>NW_011105076.1:0-447 GCF_000146605.3 Meleagris gallopavo | reverse complement strand
TAAAATGACCTGCCAGCATCAGCAATGCAATCAGTGTTTTATGTTTTGAAACATGGCTGATATCTTATGAAGTTTTGGAGGTTAAAAGTCATTCCGTTAGTTCTTATTCAGCAAATGACTAAAAGATGTAAGAGACTTATGAAAAAAAAGAGGTGTACTGGCTCTGGCTGGGACGAAGCTGACTTTCTGTACAGCAGCTTATACAATGCTGTGCTCTGCACATGTGGCTAGAGCTACTGTTTTGGCAGCTGCTGAGCAGTACTGGCACTTCAGCAAGGCTAACTCCCAACCTCCCCTAAGCCAGGATGAGCAAGAGATGAAGCAGTTGACCCAAACCAACATTCTTATCATTTGACATCATGTTCAGCAATAAAAGTTGGGAAAGGGGAAAAATGGGAGCCCGCTTATGAGAACATAATTCAGCCTACGCTTCAGTGCTTTGCTGCA
>NW_011105075.1:0-502 GCF_000146605.3 Meleagris gallopavo | reverse complement strand
AACATCATCTGAGTGAGCAGAAGCAAAATGTATCACTACCTCTTTCCCTTCCTTCTTCCACTCTCTTCACAAATTACAGAATTTATTTATAATTTATTTACTATTTATTTATTATTCACAAATGGGGATTATACTCATTTTTGTGACTGCTGAAAGCTGAAATGCTAAGAAAAATACCCAGAATTGCACAGCTCAGGATAGAACAGCAAGTGCTGATACCAACACTGAAAATGCATCCACAGGAAACACAGCAACAACAACAAACCCAGAGGTGCTATCTTGGGCTAAATGCCAACATGTTAGAAGCACCAGATATTTTTCATCTCTTTCCTGATTAGGTTATGTCTAATTTCATCCCATGGCCAGAAGGGGCGTGTTGCCATGCAGCTTGCAGCTTGCATCTTCTTTACTTCCTCTGTGTTATATCCTTTGACAGCCCAGTAGTGGTTGGGACAGACTCCAATAGCCTAAGCTAATGAAGTTCATTCTTTTGCCTCAGTCT
>NW_011105074.1:0-479 GCF_000146605.3 Meleagris gallopavo | reverse complement strand
GGTTCTGCTTCTCGTCTTGCCACCTGACACACACTATTCAGAACGCGCACCTAAAATAATATGCATGCTTTCTTACAACAGCAAACCATGACCAAGTCTGCAACCACCAAGACATCACAAACTGCACCAATTCCCTATACCGTTCCACCACTGATTACAATATTTTATCAAAACCTTTTTGCTGGTTGTGCTTCCTGGCCGGCCAATTATTCCTTTCCAATGTGCTAATACACATTCCAGAGGTGTCTTCTTTAGCATTTCTTTGGAGTTACTTGCTGCCCTTTTGGACAACCGTCCCTCCTCAAATTGATAGGTAATGGAGTCTTCCATCTCCTTCAAGCCGTGGTTGTACATCAAATTCCTTCAGGGAGAGCCATAACCAATATCCCCAGCAAGATGGGAGCTTCATTAACAAATTTGTTTTTCCTACTGATCTCAGGTTTCCACAGGTTAGTTTTCGTCAATTCTAGTTCTCCAGC
>NW_011105073.1:0-305 GCF_000146605.3 Meleagris gallopavo | reverse complement strand
TTCTCAAAACATAGCATTTAAACTTTAGAAAAATAAAAGTATGTCCAGCCTAAAGTAAAAGAATAGTCCAATGCTGCATCAAAGGGAGGTAAAAAGAAAGACTCCTTTATCCACAAGAAATGTGAGTCCCTCATATGCGTCCTGGCTCCACAATATTGCTACCACTTAGTCCTCACTCACTTCTCAAAGCAAAAAGCTTTTACCCCCATCTTGGTAAGAGATGTAACATAATGCACTACAGCTATGAGCAATTCATTATGAAGCTGACTATCTAAGAGTGAGGCCACCTGCATTTCTGCCTTACT
>NW_011105072.1:0-671 GCF_000146605.3 Meleagris gallopavo | reverse complement strand
TGCACAGTGCGGCAGAACTGCTCAAGGCCTCACAGCAGCACGTGGTTGGTTCCCTGTGTGCATTTTGCCCCCCGCTACGGGATTCAGGCAGTCCTGACCTGCTCACGGGGGTGCTTGGCAGTGGCATAACACCTCCTTACCTGTGCCCCAGGGGCTCCACCAGCCCTCATGCACATAAGGACACCGCTGCCCTTTGCTGCAGGCTCGGAGGCTGCATGTGGGTCCCTGGCACACGGCTCCCTGCCCCCACGGCCCCATGGCTGTGCTCACAGTGCTGCCCGTGCTTTGGCTTTGCTGAGGTGTGAGCCGGGCAGCTCTGTTACCTGCAGGCCCTGCCCTGGGCTGCTCCCAGTGGCCCCTCATCACAGCTCTTGCACTTGGGAGCCCCGAAGCACTCTGTCACCCTCATTTGTATAACTGTTTTTTCCTTCAGCTCCGCCACTTCCTACCTGAACGTTTCTCTTGGTTTGTATGAGTTTATTTAGTAACCAAAGGTCCTGCTTTTCTTTGGCACTTATGTTCTCTGGACCAGAATGAATCTCCTTGTTCCTGGCACTGATCTGACATTTCCCCCCACCCTCCATCCCCAGCTCCCCTCCACCCTTCTTCTGCCCCTGCACACCCCAACTCCTCAGCTGCTGCCCTTAGGCACGTCCCTGGGGGACCAGACT
>NW_011105071.1:0-469 GCF_000146605.3 Meleagris gallopavo | reverse complement strand
TTTCTCACATATCCCTAAGTTGTAACTGAAGCTGAAACACTGCCTTATGTTATGACATCAGGAACAGAATTGGCACATTTCATTTCCTGCTTTATAAAAGGTCGCCAAATAGCAAATTAGCAGGGAGGAAACTCCAGTTGAGACAAATATAAAACCAGACATAAACCTGTAGACTGTGGCCGCAGGGAACAAGTAAGCAAATAAAGAACTGAGCGCACACACAAACGTATCAGCCTCCTAGCTGCTTAGGGTAACTCATCAGCTTAAGAACAAATAAAACTAATGGAGCTTTCTGGGGGTTTGTTTTTTCTTCCTTAGCAAAACAGCACAGTGATGTGTACACCTGTACATAAGTATAAAAGAAGGTAGCAAAACAGTAATTCACAAAACAACGTGCATGCAAGTGGTCTTGAAAGGCATTCGCAGAGTCTGCAGGAATTAAAATACAGACTGTTACATTTTGGATGTG
>NW_011105070.1:0-410 GCF_000146605.3 Meleagris gallopavo | reverse complement strand
CCCACCAGCACTTAAAAGGAGCTCAATCCTTCAGAAGTCTTTTGGGATGGAAAGGGGTACAGATAGGGGGGAAGAAAGGGGTTGTCAATGGCTTCAACCAAGGAAGATATAATCAACAAAGCGAAAGGCAGAAGCTAGAAAACTTCTGTAGGGAAATGGCATCCATGGTTTGCTGATGCCTTCTCAATGCTTACAATTGAGAATTCACAGTAGTCTTATGGCAGGATAAAATAAACACTGGTATTATTAGTCTGAAAAACTTATACCTGATCAGTCATGCACAGAAAAAGCTTTTTGTAATGATTATTTATGCACAGTTTTTCTTAATAAGCCTCCTCTCCCTTCTCTTCTAAACACCTGTAGGAGAATGAAATTTTCATGCCTTCTGATGAAGCCAGCATTTACTGATG
>NW_011105069.1:0-486 GCF_000146605.3 Meleagris gallopavo | reverse complement strand
GTGTAACTCACATCTGTTTTAATCTCTTCTGAGATGAAGACATACTTTGTTAGTCTTCAGTGGGCAGTTTACAGACATACATTTTGAATCACAATATTGTGAGCTGCTGAGAAGATACATTTGCTTTCACTAAAGGAAACTACTACTAAAGGAAAAATACTTTTCATCAGTACGTGTACAACGTTATCAGTGGTGCTTTCATACAGTCTGTTATGTTGTCACATTCAAGGAAAACGGTGTTGAAACAAGGTAGGAGAGCTGCGACGTGACTCCATCGATGATGGTAGCACACAGGACCTCTTTGTTTTGTCGCTCTGAAATTAAAGCTTTGCCAGCCAGTCAAAAGCTCTTTATTTACCACATGGGTGGTGACTGGCAAGAACGACTGAAAAGACTGATTAAGCAGTAAAAAGACTGAAAAGGCCGATTTAGCTAAATCGGTGCCGTGTTCAAGCAAGAAAATATGTCAGCCAGCTCTGTTGTGCA
>NW_011105068.1:0-466 GCF_000146605.3 Meleagris gallopavo | reverse complement strand
TTTGTTGAACTTGCCCAATTTCAACAAACTTTTTGCCTGCTGGCTTAAAGGGCTCTATCTGGCTGCATATCGGGGTGTCCCATTTAGCTCCCGTTGTGCTGCCATGTGTTTTTTATCACAGGGATCATCTGTTATTTTAGGATTTCCTCATCCCTCAGTGGCCCTCTGCTGACCTTGTCCCATGTCCACCTCCTCTCCCTGAGATTTTGTAAGTGTTACTGCTCACCTGGTGTAGCAGCTTATATTATTTACTATCAATTTTCAGTTTCATGATTAGCCACCACTCCCTATTCTATCTACTTCTAGACTCATATCCTGCCCTCATTTCCCATTCTTGCCACTGTGTCAGTAATATCCCCCAACCCTACAGCTACGTTCTCAGTAACAACTCTCAGTTATCTACAGAAACCACACGAGTAGATACAATAAAGCACTACCATTTATCAAGGTAAATGAAGGCAAGGAG
>NW_011105067.1:0-944 GCF_000146605.3 Meleagris gallopavo | reverse complement strand
CTGTTATCTTACTTCAGATAACCCACTGGGTGCCCTTGTGTCGGTCTCTTAGAATTTTGGATCTAGGAGGTGTCCGCTTCCTTTTGCTTATAATGAAAGTGCAGAAGTGATGCGGAACCGTGCTGAGGTCACATCATTGCTGGGGTGGGAGGGTTTGGCCCTCAGCTGGTGAGCAGAGCTGGTGCTCTGGTGAGCGTGCTGCACACAGAGACTGAGCTCTGAGCGTTCCTTGGAAGGATCATCCTCGGAGAGCTCTCAGAAGCACCGCTGCGGCGTGTGTGTGACCTGGGCACAGCCCAGACTGACCTGGACAAAGAGGTGAGCTGGGCTTGGTGCTGCGGGGTTGCTGGAAGGAGTCTCAGCAGAAAAGCTGGGCTGGGGAGGAGCTCCCAGATCAAACGAGGCCCTTCCCAATGGCTGCTTCCAGGGGAAATTGATTCTTTGTGAGATTCTGTCACACGTTTCGGTGAGGATGATGAATTGTCATCATTCCCCTGTGTAATGCTACAGTGCAATGGAAAGCACAGCAGTAATAACAAGGTGGCAAAGTCCTAGGCTGCAGCAAGTGAGGATAATCCCAAGTGCAGCAAATGTGGACAACAGAAAGAACGGAAAAAAACTGCTGAGCCTTGGAAGGCCTCAGATAGCAGGGATCTCCGGTCAGGCACTCTTGCCTCCAATGCCAACCCTTCAATGGGGTTTGGGAAGGGTTTGCGTGCACCTGAGCTGCCCTGGGTTGGCCCTGCCTTCCCACCAGGTGCTCAATCACTGCTTCAAGCTGTGACTGAGCATTGCCACTACAGCCCTGGCAAAATGGCTGCCGGGCCCCAGCCTTCCTCTCAGACATGACAAAGGAAGAAGAGCACAGACTTCATGCACTGCAATTTGTGCTTTATTGACCCATGGAGCGCTGGCTGTGCTGTATGCAGCATATTTTTAACAAA
>NW_011105066.1:0-556 GCF_000146605.3 Meleagris gallopavo | reverse complement strand
TTCTGGGCTGCAAGCGAACACTGCTGGCTCATGTTGAGTCTCTCATCAAGTGACACTCCCAAATCCTTCTCCTCAGGAGTGCTCTCAACCCATTCTCCGTCCTATCTGTATCTGTGGCTGGGATTGATCCAACCTAGTTCATACTGATTCATACTAAACTTGTAGTGTATACCTCTTAGGACTCTAGTGGCCTGGATTCTGATAATTCTGATAATCAACATGGACACAGTAAGCAGTTAAATCTTACCTCTAATGTTAAAATCCATAGTTAAATTTCCAGAAATCTTAAATTGCACTTAGGGTAGCAGAGGGAGTCTGGGAAGGGAAGTTTCTTTGCCGTAGAAGTATACAGTGATTACATGACATTCCATTGTGGTTATTTTGATAGACAATAAATCTAGGCTGTACTGAACTCATGGTATTTTCCTAGACAAGCCTAGCATCTAGTTCTTGAACCAGTATTACTCTGTTTTGAAGTATATGCTCCTTTACATCTCAACTGCTTTCAACCAGAATTCTGTTGCAAAGCAGTGATGCTTTACAATTCACTATTCTT
>NW_011105065.1:0-317 GCF_000146605.3 Meleagris gallopavo | reverse complement strand
TTTGCTGAGTACTGAGCCAGTCTTTGTGAAAATAACATTGCACTGAGACTTATAGATGTTTAACATGTTTTCCCGATCATACGTAGCATTTGAGATGTAAAGAAGATATTGATCATTGTATATACATAACCATAGAACTCTTAAAACCAAGCCAGTGCAGTAAAATCTATGCAATACATACATATTATGGATACACCATATAATGGATAATTTTTGATAAGTTGTAGAGAGGCCACATAACTCTTACTGCTTTGCAGAGGAAATATGCTTTTCTTATAAAGAACTACAAGTTCACATTCTTAGAAGTTATTTTAAAT
>NW_011105064.1:0-640 GCF_000146605.3 Meleagris gallopavo | reverse complement strand
TAGCTATCTTTCATTGTATGTGTTTATGTAAAAAAGCTCCTCCTATTTAATATATTGACTGTGATGTGCTCAGAGAGCCACACCAATCCCCAAATGGCACAGTGTCTGTGTGGCACAAGGCAGACACAAAGTCTTGCAAATCTGTTACATATATGTTACATATATGTGAGACACAGATAAGGTAAGCATATACTTCTGAGTAGGTGTTAAAATAGTGATGTGTAGGTATTAAAATAGTGATGTTAGTTAGGTAGGTGCAAGTTGAATGTGAACAAAAGCTTGATCTGCCTCGTTTACAGTTGGGAAGGAGTCATTTTTTAATCACGCTAATTTTCACAGAACTGGTTCGTTATGCAAGAACATAATGCTTTGAGATGTAGCTGTTATTTTTAACATTTAAAAATGTGGACCTTTTCCAGAGAGCAATGGTGTGTCTGAACTGCTGAAGGGTTACGATTAATTTGCAAGGGCTTGTCATGTGAAGGAATATTTTCACTCACTAAAATGTGAACATTCATTTCAATAAGAAAATATTGCTGGGTAAACATATGCATAGGAACATCCGTTCATCCACTGACATCCCACAGAAGCAAAGCTTACCTGGAGAAATTTGAAGCACTGGTTCTCAGTAATAGAATTT
>NW_011105063.1:0-411 GCF_000146605.3 Meleagris gallopavo | reverse complement strand
AAAGGTAATGTCCAACCAATTAATATGCAGTGTTTGGGCTTATCATTCAGTGGGTTCCTTAACTGAGAGGACACGAGTGGTGGGGCCCTGTAAAAACTTGTCCTGATGTGTTTGCCTTTCCCCTGCTGGAGACAAGCATCCAGATGGTTACAGTGGAGTGCAACTGAAAGTAGAAAATGCAATGCTGTTGCAAAATATTCAAGTGCCCTTGCGGGACACATTAACAGGTATAAAACATAGGAAGCAGTTATTTTACTCAGCCTGGCATTACTGACCTCATTCTGAATACTGAGTCCATCTTGGAGCTGGATTGTTTTTATAAAAATGTAACTGAGTCATGCTACTCAGAGGTGAGCAATGTGTATGGTAAGAAATGTGGCTTGAATGGTTGGAAATAGCTGAGCCTGTCTT
>NW_011105062.1:0-691 GCF_000146605.3 Meleagris gallopavo | reverse complement strand
CGCTACTTTAGACTGTATAATAGAGAGGATCAGCAAAGAGTTTGCAAGCGAGTCTTAAGGGAGACAGCTGTATTGAGTTTTAATCTGCTCCCAGTCAAAGGCAGGCCAACCTGAGTACAAACAGCCTGGCAGGCAGAAGCCTGAAATAGGAATGCAGCTCTATTCCATTGCTGACACACATTTAGGAGTTTGGAGAGCCTAACAGCTTGGGGAGCCTAACAACAGTTAGATCAGTTTGCACCTTGCACTGGGCACTGACCTGACAAGCTCATCTGCACAGGCAGCAGCCACCTCCTCCTCGGCTTTCCGCTCGTAGTATTTACACAGGATGGTTTCTGGAAGCACCTTCTCCAGCTCACTGGTGGGGAACGAACACGTGCAACTGCCTTCCATGCAGCTGAGCTCTGACTGCGGGTGGAAGAGAGCTCAGTCTCAGTATGATGCTAGTGTCAAACCAGTCAGTGCTTGGAACATCCCACATAAACCAGAGCAGAGCCGTGCGTGGAGATAACAGAGCTTTAATCAGCAAGTGACTGCCAGAGAGCAAGCTTACTATGGTAAGAACATGGCTGGCTCATCAAACAGATCAGAACTCAAAACATGTATTGGACATAAAGATGCTTGCTGATAGGTTGGATTACAGTCCACAAGCACCAAATCTACCGTGACCTCAAGGCAGCCTGTTATTTCT
>NW_011105061.1:0-328 GCF_000146605.3 Meleagris gallopavo | reverse complement strand
TTTCCAGCAAGAAAAGATAAATTTCCAGTATTTATTCCATCAACAGAAACATCTAAACTTTCATCCTCTTGGGCAGGATGCTCTCTACTTGTTCATCACCAAACATGCAACAGGAACTTCCTGACACAACTGCACTGAACGACAGTGAGGAGGAAGGGGGGGCTTGGAGGCCAGGAGAACTACCAAACTTCAAGCTTCATTTAAATTCAGGATTTGCTCATTAAAAAGATAACTAAGATCTGTATTATAAGTTACAGAACGTGTATAATTTGTACTGGTTTTAGCACAGAAAGAAAATACCATTTAAATTTTTATTTTTATTTTTATT
>NW_011105060.1:0-438 GCF_000146605.3 Meleagris gallopavo | reverse complement strand
CCCCACATCTCAGATCACTTTCTGAGATCTCTTTATTTTTAATATAACTAGCACAAGTAGGATAGAGGCAGACAGCGAGTTGCTGCACCCTGGGTGACACTGACAGCCTTTGATCAGCTTCTGTGGCTCAGGATAGTCGTTCTGATCTGGGCTGTTGCTTAAAGAAACAACTTTTTAATTACCTGAGCTGGCACTCTGCTGCTTGTGAGGGGAAAACCTCCCAGCCTTCCCTAGTGGTGCCCCTGTGGTGTCTCAAGACAGCATTCTGGTTATGGCACAGAACCTGAAGTGTATTTAAATCCTAAGGATAGTCCCAAGAATGTGTATGTGTACCAAGAGTGGCTTGGATTTTTCCAAAGTTTGTGCAAGGTTTAGTCTGTAATAACGAGACAGAGTGGTGATGTACTGAGGAAGGGGTGGGAGGCCTCAGCACGGCTG
>NW_011105059.1:0-680 GCF_000146605.3 Meleagris gallopavo | reverse complement strand
TTCATCCCCATTAAAATCCATGTCTATTTTAATAGAAAATTTCAGATCAATATGTATATCTACTTCTTCTTGCCTGCCTCAGAGATTTCCATAAAGTGAGACTGCTAGTTGTTTCCTGCCTAGCTGCATATAGTTATCATCAGGATACCTTCTCAGACCAGCATGACGTTGGGGCTACATCAGAGGCTCCCAACAAGCAACGTGAGAATTCACTTCTCACACGTTTGTCAAGGACATTTTTTAGTCTGATCTTTAGGTAGATCCTACATAAAATTGATGGTGGTTCATCTTCGTTGTTGATAAGCATAATTACTTCTGGTGCTATAAAAAAAAATCTACAATTCTTTCCATACGCACCTTCTTATTCAAGAGTCCCAGTGACCTGGATGCATGTACGACTCCGTCTTTAAATGTTCCAAGCTTCAGGAAGACTCACAGCAGTAAAGAACTAGGCACAGATACCTATTTTTGATATCTGTAGAGGGTGAACAGTGACTTAGAGAAGAAGCTGTCAAAATGGCTGAATGTCTCATGTCTGCATTTCTGCTTTAGAGGGAGGGATTACTTCTTTTTAGCACTGAAATACCACATATGTCTTAGCCATATAAAATAAAGTATAACTCCTTGTTTTCCATTCCATACAGATGAAAATTCTTTTTCCCCTTCTTAAATGTTTTTTT
>NW_011105058.1:0-454 GCF_000146605.3 Meleagris gallopavo | reverse complement strand
GCCGGCAGGCCCAGGCTTTGAGAGCTGCTGGACAGCTTTCCCTTGTAGGCACAGCCCAGCTGCCCAGCCTGCCCTGGCCCTGCCGGCCGTGTTGGATGTGCCTGGGAACCGAGGGGCTGCTGTGCTGAACGCTCCTGCCCCAGCACAGCGCTGCGCCTGGAGAGCTCTTCAGCACTTCTCATCTCATTAACGTTTCCACCAGAGATCAGAGAATATATCGTAAATCCCTAAATGCAATCCCTGCAACGGAAGGAGGGTACATGCAGAAGCAGGGAGCTCAGCTCAGCCCCTGCACGTGGATGGCTGTGCACCTGCCTGGTGTCAGGACTTCACCTCGAGTGGGACCCGGAGCGCGGCGCGATGCCTCCCTGCTCATTAGCAATGCCCGGCAACGCTCAGCAGACAAAGCTCTGCAAACAAAGTGCAGGGGGAAGGGGAGAGAGGAGGATTTTTT
>NW_011105057.1:0-599 GCF_000146605.3 Meleagris gallopavo | reverse complement strand
AAAGCCGCTGTGTGGAGCCCCACACAACAAGTTGCAGAGGCCACTGAAGGAAAAGGAGAATTGAGCCAATTTGCAGAGGTAAAGGCTGTCCAACTGGCCTTGGATGTTGCTGAACGGGAGAGGTGGCCAATGCTTTATCTTTACACTGACTCATGGATGGTGGCAAACGCTCTATGGGGATGGTTACAGCAGTGGGAGCAAAATAACTGGCAAAGAAAGAGTAAACCCATTTGGGCTGCTGAATTGTGGAAAGATATTGCTGCCCGAATAAAGAATATGAAAGTCATTTAGTTTTCTAAGTCATTTTCTAAAACATTTTCCAAGTTTGTCTTTCTTAGGCGTTGCCTACACCTCTTTGTGTTTCCGACCACAACTCAGGTAGCCATGAACAGTTGTTTACTAAGAGGTAACTTCCATTCCCAAGACGCACTGTGCATTTTCTTCTCAGTCCTGCCTGCTTTTTTTTGCCTTGCCTTCTCACTACCTCTGGTGCCTTCGCAGACGACCTGTGGTTTCATTCTGTTAGGCATGAAGAAAAGTGTTTAAAAAAACACCTTCTTACTGCTTAACTCTTCAAGGCGGTCAGATGTGCAAAAGTG
>NW_011105056.1:0-467 GCF_000146605.3 Meleagris gallopavo | reverse complement strand
TGTCTTTCTTGTGAAACCACGAGTTTGTTTATAATGACCAAGTTTATTACAATTAGTTTGTTTGCCACCTATGTTCCCTATCAACAATTTTTGTTAGAAAATATATATTTTAGTTTAATAATATATGTCCATCACAAATCAGTAGAACACACTTAAATCTTTTCTTCTACAAAGGCCTTAAACTGTAATGTTGACTGTCAAGGCCTCATTTTTCAATGGCTGCATTTTTGAAGTAGAGAGTGTCTGTGGACCTATGTTGTAATTTTGTAAATAGAACATCTGACATGCTAGAATATTTTTATATTCTGCAAACACTTAGATAGCAGTACATAGGAAATTTTCTGAATGTTTCACAGAATTTAGAGGTAAGAGATAGCATAATTATGTTGCCAACACACTAATTGCTAGTGATGCTGTAATTTTCGTTGCATTGAGTCATTTCTTCAGATGGTAGTTTTCAGCAAAAT
>NW_011105055.1:0-364 GCF_000146605.3 Meleagris gallopavo | reverse complement strand
TCTTCTCTCACTTTTTTGAGGAGATTTTTCCGTGTGTTAAATGTGGGTATATTGTTGTGGAAGTTTTTTTTAGAAAATGTTTAATTCTTCACTTATTTCAAGTAATTTTTTTTTTCCTATTTTTTCTGACAGTACAAGGTATCTTGTGGAATATGATTAAAGCAACATGTACAGCTTTCCAGTGAAATTTCATATGTAGCCTTAAAATGCTTGTGATCATTATTGCTATGGAAATATTAATGTTGAGAATAAAATCTTCTGGGAATTCAGTGGTTTTGCTGAAATTCTTATGGGCTCTTAACAGTTTATGGTCCAAGTATTACTAGAAATTGTTCATGCCAAGGTAATGTATGATTACAAGTTT
>NW_011105054.1:0-535 GCF_000146605.3 Meleagris gallopavo | reverse complement strand
TGTATTTAAAAATAGATGCATCCATTGCATTATTGAGTGCTCTCGTGGGATGTAACAATAGCAGTTAGAATTGGTCAAGAACACTGAAAAACTAAATATTGCTCACACAATTAACAATAGGCCCAATGCTAAGTACAGTTACTTAAGTATAATTGCTACTTATTCTGTGTATTGTTATAAGGGTGATTAAACACTTTATTCTGCAATCAGCATCTCTTATGTAGGTGGTCTTTGCAAGGCAAGTGTGTTTGTGCCTGGACTGAGACATTGCAGTGATTTCAGATACTAACAGTCCATCAAGTTAATTAGAAAACAAACTGAATTTTGCCTTTAACAGTTTGCCTTCTGAATCTAAATATTTTTTCCTTCTAACGTAAGTGAAAAACATTCTATAAGCTTCAGAGCAGAGATACTTTCAGTTCTCCTGTAATGCTTGCATGGCAATGAAGGAAGCTGAGCAAATTTTAACAAAAAAAAAATCCCTATTCTTGTTTCCTTTTACTCAGCCTGACTTTCTGAAACCAAATTCTAATGC
>NW_011105053.1:0-743 GCF_000146605.3 Meleagris gallopavo | reverse complement strand
TGCAGTAAGCTGAGGCACTGGGCTGCCGGTGGGAAGCTTTTCTGAGCAGGATGTGAAAGGAAGAGGGATCACGCTGGCAGCAGCTGCTTGGCCGGGGCCCCGGACATTGAGCTCACCCCATGAGCTACTGGAAATGGAATATCGGGTTTTAGGACCAGTTATAAATACGGGCACAGGAGCTGATGCAACCCTGAAATATGAAGGCGAGGTGTTTGGAAACGGGAACCCGGGCTGGGCTGCTTCCCTTGTGTAACCCAAGGCGGCCGCAGGGCACTGGGCATGGTGTGGAGCTGTGGTCAGGCATGGCGCTCACCGCTCCCTTCCTGGTGATAAGGAATATGGCAACATTTCCTTTTTGTTGGTGTGGTTTGGTTTGGTTTGGTTTGGTTTGATTTCCCTTGCTCAGAAGGGAGAGCTGCTCTGCCCACGGGAAGGTTTCCAGGTGGCCACTCAGGAGCAATGCTGCCCTGTGCACAGCAGCTGCCTGGCACGCCAGAGCCTATGGCTGCTCCCAAAGTCCCATTGCATTTCGTAGAAACAGCATCCCACACAGTGCCACATTCCCCATGGATTTACATAGGCTGAGGCTCCCATGCACTAACCTCTCCCACTTGGTTCAAAAAACCCCATCCCAGCTGTATTACTAATAGATCTTTTGTTTGGAATTCGGTAAAGACACTTTGCACCTGCCAAAGGATATTTCAGGCTGCTGTAGATGAAACACAGAAAAGACCCTCGAGAGA
>NW_011105052.1:0-671 GCF_000146605.3 Meleagris gallopavo | reverse complement strand
TTATAGCAGCCGTGCTCCTAAATAACAAACGTAGGATGAGGAGAAAATCTGTGCATGAAGATTGCAGAGTGCAAGACAAAGCAGAGCCATTCATGCATAGCACCAGCCTCTCTGGGGCACTGAGGCATTCAGCCTTTGGCTACAGTTCTTTTAGGAAGTTTCTTGCACCTCGGCTATAGCATACTCATCAGAAACCTTGTTACATTCCGTGTTTTCCTTTCTTAGATTACCTGCTACTGAGGCCATGGGATGATGCAACAGCCTATCTGCATTTAAAAATACCTTTTTCTCCTGAACACTTGTAGCTTTGCGGAAGGTAAAGAAGCAAACCAACCACTCCCCTAGGAGTGGGAACAGGAAAATCTCCTGCTCCTCTGCCCAAATAAGCCTCTTTTGGAAAGTTTTGTTGTACTCTTTTTTTGAGCTCTGGGACCAACAGTAGTGCAAGCAGGAACACGGTGCCACCGGTCCCTTCTTTTCCTCTAGTAGCACCCTTTTGTAGGGAAAAGCATCCCATGATTATGAGGGCCAATGGGACTTTTGGTGGAATTCCATCACTCTAGCACATTTTGCTTCTGGGGCCACAGCGCTTCACAGGATGGTGTCTACAGACACTTACAATCACAGAATCACTTAAGCTGGAAAAGACCCTTGAGATTATCAGTTCCAGC
>NW_011105051.1:0-535 GCF_000146605.3 Meleagris gallopavo | reverse complement strand
GGAAAAAAAGTTTCTTTTTTTCCCACTTACTAGTTCTCTGTTGGGAAGTAAGACAGATGTGGAAATCTGACAGCTCCTCATGATGTGAGTTTAAATAAACTGCTGTTGTTGCTCCTGTTATCTTGCCACGGCCACTGTTGTTAGTTTTAACAGCATGGTGCCTCACTGCTTATAAAAAAATTATAAGGCAGTCCATACTAAAAACTTCCTTCTTCATTTGTTTATTTAACTATTGTGGAGTTTTTTCTTCTTTGGAAAGCAAGGATATGCTTCCATTTCTTATCTGTATTTTTTCAAGGTACCTTTGATAAATGAAATTGTATACTTCTAGTCTATCTTTACTATCTTCCCTCGAGTTGCTACTGCACATTTTTTGAATACTGGAAGATTTTGAGAAAGCTAGTTTCTAGTAGAGGACTGAAAGCCACATATAGGGTCTCCATTTGGAAGTTAATGGATTTTAGGAAGAGTATGCTTGGGGTAATTTTTCAAAAAAAATTTGAGTCGTATTTTTATATTTCTGTGTATTTTCACT
>NW_011105050.1:0-719 GCF_000146605.3 Meleagris gallopavo | reverse complement strand
GTCATATAATTAAATTTTCACATAATGGATTGCAGCCATATAGATTCATCAAATATTAAAACCTACATATGACACAGTTCACTTTTCCTTTGGCTAACAACACATTTCCTCTGTTCTTTTCCATTAAGATCAACAGTAGCTGTTTTTCAATTTCATAGAAGTTGCAGTATCTGTTCTCTAAGATTAGAAAATAGATGGCAAGTCAATTTGAGAAATTTTTAAGTGTTCATATTTTCAGCATGGAAGCTAATTCTCTTATGATTGTAAGTCTGCTCTGTAAACTTTAATTGTAATAGTTGATGAAGCTTTTTGCTGTGAAGGCAGTTATTTCATCAGGTGTCTCCAGGTGTGAAATGAGAGTCTGCTGCACTGTATTAGAATGGTTAAGGAGATATTTAGTTCTTATTTTGTAGAGAAATATTCTTTGAGATGTGTATGCAACTAAGTCTGTAAGCAGGAAGCAAGAAAAGAACTCAAGAGAGATATTTTGTTTCATGGTACAAAATTTATGTTATACTAAAATGATATGAAAGGACGTTTACTTCCATCTCAAATGGGTCTTTTAATGACATTTAAAATATATTAAACCTGAAATATTTTAATCTGCACTGGAAAGGAACAGCGTAGATAAGCCAACAGGTAGCAGTAACTAGAAATGGAGACTAAGAAGAGCAAGCTGACCAGTTATCAGAAATAATTGCAAAATTTCTTCCACTAGG
>NW_011105049.1:0-602 GCF_000146605.3 Meleagris gallopavo | reverse complement strand
CCATCAGAGCTTTTTGCATAACTGACTTCGTAAACAAACTAATTTGCCTCTTTTATATCCTTCCAAAGGAAAATTACAATAGGAGGCAAATTTGAGAATAAAAGTACCGGTACTGAATAGTGCTTCAGCAAAAAATAAAAATAAAAAAAATTATAATTGCTTCTCAGTTCAAAAACATTTGAAGTTTCATTTTAGCAGTGGGCATGCTATTAGAGAGAAATATTCAACCATAGTTCAGCACAGCCAAAGATGATATCAGCATATAAGATACTTCTGGAGTCTGCTGTATTTTCATCAGGCTTTTTTTCTTTAAGGGATGTCTATACAGATGCAAGCAATTAAGGATGCTCTATTCATCAGTCTCCAAGCTGGCTCCAGCTTGTAGCTGTGACATCACTTATCCTCACCAGTAACAATGTGACCTGGGAGCCTGTCACCTTCAGCCTCATATTAGATCAATAGGTCCCAACAAACTTGCATAGGGTGCTCTTTCTGTCCCTGTGTAAGCCTACAGGGGACCAAGCTGACACAAACTGCAATATTTCAACACCACCAGCATCATTTCCAATGTGCTGAAGATGATATCCAGCTCCATACACAGT
>NW_011105048.1:11541-12896 GCF_000146605.3 Meleagris gallopavo | reverse complement strand
CACGGACGTAGTTGCTTGGAGCTACTCTGCTACATCCTGATTTTAAAACAGTACTATCACCACAGAAAAATTAACCAGGAAAATACTCACTTAGCGAGGTTTTGTTTGGCCTGGGATTTACAATTTAAAGCAGCATGAATCAATAGCTGGCTGAAAATATCTCTCTAGAAAAAGAAGTTAGTAAAGACAGAAGTTAGTAAGTAACTTAGAAAGTACTGCTGGTTACAACGTCTCCTTTGCCAACAGCCCCCAAGTGAAGTGTTCCTGTGGAGATGTTGAATAGCTAACACTGCTGGGAAGTGTTGGCAAACAGGATTCAGTCACGAGCACAGTTTGGTTGTTCCCTTCTCTAGGAATCAAGGGCTCTTAATAATGAGAGCACCTAAGGGAGGCTACTGAAAGTGGACCGAATCACATCGTGAGTCACTTCTTCTATCGATATCCTTTACCTGAGCATTACTGCCTCCTAGTTGGATTAGTTGGTAACGGATCGGGTACAGCAGATCTACAGCCTTGTCACAGTTTCCATTTTCAAACTCCACCAAAGCCTGCAATAATGGCAACCCCACACTAGGAGCCAGAGAAAGCTCATGGTCTTTGCCGGGTTCTCTGTAGAATGAGAAAGTGATTAACACTCACAAATCAAATCAGAAATATGCATATTTAATGCCAGCCTGGCACTGCCTGCAGACAGAATTATTTTTTGACTCAACCAAGCCTGATATTTCAGGTACCGTACTTACACGGTTACTTTTGGTGAGGTTATTTTACTTTCACCTTTTTATTACTCATCAGTCAATCAGATTTCATTCTTCTCACACATTCGCACGCGTCACAAGCCCAAGCCTTTGCAACACATCATCTTGGCTGGGAAAAAAGCCAGAGAACTCTGCACTAATTTTAATTCTGACCAAGGTGTGAGTGAAAAACACAGCATGGTTAAGGTGGAAAGCTTCAGTGCACAATTTATGCAAATAAGTGAACTCGAAAGCAAAATTCTCAAGAACTATTTCAGCACTGCTTAGAAATCAATTTCCCACAGAGGGACTATGACAGTCTCACTACCAGCTAATGGCTAGTTCCTTTTAAAACAGAGCAGAAAGAACCAACACAGACAGCTGACACACTGCACAGTGTCCGTATTGTTATACAGGTGAAATCCTTTATCCGCTGCACATAACGTAACTTAGTGTGAACCCACAGCAAGAAAATCCTGAGCAAACGTTCCGTTAGTGTCTGGGACAAACACTAGAGATTCTTGCTGAACACCAACAGAAGTCCCTCTGGACAGTAACTCATACAAATCATTATAGAGATGACCTAAATGGACACTGGTCTATTTAAACCAGGCCTGA
>NW_011105048.1:5358-10947 GCF_000146605.3 Meleagris gallopavo | reverse complement strand
GGCTCCAAGTGAGGACATCAACATGTGTGCATCATTGAAAAGAAGAACATGATCTTTGGTGTGCTTCTTTGCACGCTTGAGGACATTGTCCCACCTGTCTCCAAGCTTCACACCTTTGAGTAAAAGATATTTTTTTAATCAAAATACCAAGGGCAAAAACATCGCTTAGTAGTATGGATCAGCATCACGTGCCATGGATAGCACTGCTACTGAACTCAAAAAGACAGTCTCTGAAATTATATTGTAGAGTAATGTTTATGCCTTCTCTGGGCAAAGGTTTCATTGAGTGTCAGTAATTCATCAGCAATATTCTAGATTGCATTATGTGAGTATCTCTCTTCGTTAGGTGATTGCTGCCATCTGCTTGGAGAAGATGTTCATTCCAAATCACCCACAGCAATCAAATGACAGACTAATAAGATGAATTTCATAAACAAACCCAATGCATCATTAGTCTTGCAGTAGCATATTAGGAAAGTCATTCCTCCTTGCCTTGTTCAGGAACACAAATTTTAGCTTTGAAAACTTAAGAAGAAATGCCAATGAGTTATGGGAGTACATAAAAGCCAGAGGCTAATTAATATCAAAATATGAAGTATCTAATTTGAAATTTGCTTGGAGAAA
Organism: Meleagris gallopavo; assembly: GCF_000146605.3. Classification (NCBI taxonomy): domain Eukaryota; kingdom Metazoa; phylum Chordata; class Aves; order Galliformes; family Phasianidae; genus Meleagris; species Meleagris gallopavo. The sequence continues at coordinate 10,323 of NW_011105048.1, read as the reverse complement.
GTTCTATAGCTTTTTAGAGGCTAACGTACTTGATTTTTCAGCATCACATCTTCAAGGACAACGTAAGCTGAACTTTCGAATAAATAAATACGTGACCCAAGTTAGCTTAAGCTGAATGAGATTCTAACTCTATCCCACCCAAACCAATTCAGCTTACTATTATAATCTTCACACTGGGACTTTTCTCAAGAGCAGAATGGCAAGATTTCTTTTGTAACACTGACCAAGCTAGCTCTCTAAGTGTCTTTAAACACTTTTCTGACATGCCAGGGTGTGCGTTGGAAGGGGAGATAAAAAGGAAACTCTTCCCCTTACTGTTTAAAAAGAATTACAGTTGAATATCCTACCTTCCAGGTGAAGCCTGTACAGCATCGAAGAGCTATCTACTATATCCAGCATGCTTCTACCCGACAGGAGCTTAGGAGCAATCTGTAATCACAAGTACCCGTAAGCCTTGCTAACAGGAACTTACTCAGATAATCAAACTTATGTGCACTGTACAAAATTATAGTAGGTTTCAATTTCTTACAGAAGGATGAAAACACATATCAAAATCTGAAGTATGCCCTTCAATAAATATAAAAGACCCCTACTCACATGGTTGTCATAAATTGTCAAAGCAGCCTCATATTCCCCCTGTAAAAGCAAACAAGGACCGTGTGATTAATATTCTGGTAGACTAAGCAAGAGTGATGGGTAGCAACCAAAGATATAAATACAATTAAGAGATACCATAACATTACTTTGCTGTCACATGACTTCAGGAAAAAAAAAAAAAAAGAAAGAGAGAAAAGACCAAGACAACGCAGGATTTACTAGCTAAAACAACCAGTATATTTAGTTTTCATTTAATAATGAGAACAAATACTGGTGTTTGTTACATATGAGGGAGAAAGATGAGGTTTCATCTCTCTTTCTCACCTTCCTTTCAGGATCCTTTGCAAAAAGTACTGTTTCATAAAACATGTGCACTTTCTTAAGCATGCTGTAAAAAAATCTGTATAGACAGAAGGTGGCAAAACAAACAAGCTACTAGACTACTGTTAGAGCTATGCTTTCTATATCATTACTATGAAGCATAAGCAACTGACACTGTGTTCTGACCAAAGGATAGCACCTCTTCAATGAGATGGGGTCCAATTCACTAAAGAGACAAATATGACAAGTGCTAAGCATTATGAACTCCAAGGAAATCCTGCACTGCAACCTGATATGCTGGATAAGTTGCAATCATTACAAAGGAGTTTCACTAAATTTTAAATCACTTTAATAACAGGAATTAGTAACATGAATCATCAACATAATTAAACATAAAAAACACTGATCAACATAATTAGCTACCAAATTTAGAGATTAGTCTTTTTTTAGTCAGTGAATTTTGAGGCCAGCAACTTAATATTGAACTTGAAGAGAATTTTCTGGTTTTTTTTCTAAAAATAGGAGATCCAAGTTCATATATCCATCAAATAATTGTACCAAGTGTAATCAGTGAGATTATTTCATCTTCAAAGATGGGAAAGTCTCACAGCAATCCTTCAACATTCTAGCAAAGATAATGGATCTTTGTTCAGTGTAATGAAAAACTGTCAAGCTAATGGGACTATAGGACTATCTTGTAAAAACGTCCTTGTGCTATTTTATTTCAAGCATTTATTTCAAGCTATTTATTTCAAGCATTCCTTGAAATAACCCATAAACCCCTATGAGTGCTAGGATTGCCTTTTAACTAGCATTGGATGAATTATCTGTCTGGACCATAAATCAAAAAACATCTCATACCTTTTCTATGAAGCCTAAAGCCCAATGCCAGTAATTGTGGGTAGTAAGCATATCACTGCCCTGCAAAAAAGTAAAAAGAGAGAAATATTACGATTTACATAATAACTTTTCATTTCAACATCTCTAGGCAGATTTCTGTTCTCCTCTTCAACAGGCAAGTGCTTCAAAAGTCAGGACAGACAAGAACTTCACATCAGCTGGCCTACATAAAATCTCTCATTGTTACACTCGCTCCTTTCCAATTCAGGGAGACACTACAAAAAATCAGTTTCCCCCAAGTCTTTTTCCAGAGAAGAACTGCGCTTGGATGCCTCAGGAGAATTCACTTTCTTGCAGCACTCCTTAAGGAAAAAAATCCAAAAGCTATCTTGCTATCACAAGAGTAAGATTTGCCTCTTCTAAAACGTAAGGGTCTTGACTGAAGCAGTGTGGCTAGACAGTGCGGAGGAAAGGCCCACCTTATGAGGGCCATTCATCACACTCACCTTGATCTCCATCTCAGACTGAGTAATCACTTCTTAAAATTACATCTTACTATGACTACAAAACAGATCCCAAATACATGGGCAGTTCCTCAGATGAGATGAATATTCCCTGAACGGTACGAACCTTGCACCATACTTCCCAGCTGACACCAGGAGTTCAAATGCTCTTCCCTAGCCTGTACTTCAAGGCAATGTAACTGCTGTTGACTTTTGTGAGCATGCTGAGAATAGACAAACAGGAATATAATTCCTTTATCCTTAAGGGAAAAACCAAAATACCAGGAAGGTTCTCTCTTCTCATTCTCTCTAACACAGTAGTTAAATTTAATCTTCTCACAAGTGGAAAAAGCATCTTCATTATCATGCTGACAACTCCTTCAATTGCAAGAAGCAAAAAGGTTCCCAGTGAATGTCAGAGCTTTACTGAGCTACAATAAGTCCTGTAGTAATCTTTCCTTGTTTAATATTACACCACAAAATCAACAGCAGCAGCTCAAAAGTTAAGTGTTTGGCATAAATCTCATCATACCACGTTTACTACCATATCAACATACCAAACAACATATGAATAAGAATATGGGATTACCTCACTGTATAAAACAAAAGCCCTCTTCCGCTGCTGACTTGGAGTTTTGAATGAGATTAAATTGCTAAGTGAGAAGTGGGCAACAAATAGAGCACAAATACTCTGGCAGTACAGATAGGTAATCCCAGTCATTAGAAAATTTTCAATTGATCAGGCCAAATACAAACAACTTTATTTAAAGCCTTAGAAAGCTCTGCTTTCTTCAACATGATTACATCTTAACTGGCTTCATGATGGCAAAAATGAAAAATATTGCATAAGTGAATATGTACATTTCATTATGACAGTGTCAGCTATTATAAGCCTTATTATGACAATGTCAGCTGTTATAAGTCTTAACTATATTGGACCAGGCAAGAGGATACATCAGACAATTATACTTCTGCTTTATTCTAAATCTTGTTTTATTCAAATAAAGGGTATAAATGATAGAGACATGGAACTATTTTAAGAAACAGAGTCCAAACAGGTTTCAAAAGTTAGAGAGCCATTTTAAAAATGTTGGTGGTGGTTTTGAAGGTGCCACCCAAACTGTCATTAAAAGTATTGTGTCAAAGGATGAGATGCTTTCTAAAGACATGACAGATATGAACCTCAAGAGAGGGTTGCTTGCACATCTAAACTTGATATCTGAACAGATTAACTTTAAAAACACCTGAAAAGTAAACCATCTATCTAGTCTCATTATCCAGCCTTACTCTTAGGGTGAGGTGAAATGATGACCTCACTTGACTGAAATAAATTCCTGGGAGTTCTCTCAACAGCAAACCATGCAAGCTTCTGCTCTGAACATTACCATATTACCTGCTCCGTGGGTAATGGTCAGGAAAAAACATGCTGCACATCACAAATAAAAATTAAGCTTTACTTGCAGCAAAGGACTACATGACAGACTAATTAAGCTGTCCAATACAATGTTTTTCTATATAACAACCTTGTCAGATACACAAAGCAACTTCAGGAGACAAGAGACAGAAGCACCATTTCTCTTTTATTTTCTTACAGTTGACATATGAAGCCTTTCACATCCAGAAGCAAAGAAAACCGACCAAATTACAAAACAAACAAACAAACACCCAAAACAACAACAAGAACAAACTAATTACATGAGCTTTCTGAACTGTGTGCTTTTGATGTGTTATTTCACAGCTCACCTTGGATACACAAGAAGAATTTAGACAAGTTTCTCAACTGATGTCTGATTCTCAGTCTAAGCAAAAGGCTTATGAAAATATCATTGCCCACTTTGCTGCTATGAACATGTGCATATCAATGAACCATAATAATCACAGCAAAGTTTTATCTGATGCTACATCTGCCAGCAGTGACCATGGCTTTATGTCACAAAAACACCTAGCCCGTTCAACCTGCTTAGAAAAAGAAACTATGGTGTGTGCTTGTACAACTGACACTCTTGTTGAAAAGCAGTGTGCTGTTTTATTTAAACAATACTCCTAGCTAACATAAGGCACTGAGAGAGGACAGATTGCATGAACGCTTCCCAACTTGCATGTAATTTGGCATCCGAGTAATTTCACTAACAATGGCTTGAAGTCGTCCAGAGTACGGGCCTTTCATAGTTGACATTTTTTTGCTTCTTGCTTCAAAACTGACATGGATAACAGCACCTCAAGTGAAGTTTTCTACTCATTTCTGAAACCTGCATTACTTGTAACACACACACACACAGACAGAAAGGAATTAGATGAAGAACAATTGCAGGACTCGGCTGGAGCAGGCAAAGACGACCTAAAAAGATATTTTTCAGAGATGCTGTGACAAAGCTTACCTTCCAGTTGTCTTCTGTTTCCTTCATGAACGCCAACCCTTTCTCCACCTCTGCTTTCATTTCATTTACGTGAGCTATAGTATGAGCTGACCATGCATCTGTCCGATCTATATCCAAAGCCTATGAATGAAAAAAGGAAAATGTGATGAATCTCTCAAACTGGCAAATAACCAGTTATTACTGGTGACAGGGAAACAAGAGACTAATTTTGTGTGCTGCATGTTAGGTACAACCCTGTACTGCTCCAACCAGCTACACCTGGAAGACTGATATGGACAGAAAGGAAGAAAAAGTTTTCTGGATGACGTCCTGAAGTCGACTGCACA
>NW_011105048.1:0-3591 GCF_000146605.3 Meleagris gallopavo | reverse complement strand
AAATCACATGAAAAAGTATTCTTACAAAAGCTGTCAAAGCCAAGGAAAAAGAAACAAGCTTGAACCATAAAGACTTTCCCGAGATTGAACGTGAATCTGCTGCTATCTGCTTGGGAGCGGGAAGGCTTTGCAGATGAATTTGGAAAGGCTGGCTCAAAGGGCTAAGTCCAACTGCATGACATTCAACAAGGCTAAGCCCCCGGTCCTACACTGGAGTCACAACAACCCCATACAGGGGTACAGACTTGCGCATGAGTGGCTGTAAAGCAATGTATAAACCTGACACTACAGAACCTGGTATAATGACGGAACTTGGTAGTTTGGCCTTAAAGACGTTTTACATGCTAAGCAATTCTATAATTCGATAATTAATCTAGAGTCATAGGCACACAGACACCTTTGTTCCAATGGGAACTGAACCCATACTAGCAGGGTTTTGGTAGCTTCCTCTTTACCTTTGCTTTGAATTATGGAAGGTAAAGCCATGTTCACATGTTTGATGAATAATAAAAGTGAATGATTACTTGTCTAGAGTGCACAGAAATTCATCGTACTGAAAGGAACAATAATGCTGTACAGAACTGCTGATACTAGCATCTCCCACTCAACTTTCTGACACTAGGAGCACTGGAACAGGTTGCCCAGGGAGGTTGCAAAGTCTCCTTCTATGAAGATATTCAAGACTCATCTGAACTCATCTGGTGGTGGACTCAACAGTCTTTTGTGATCACTCCATCTCCTGCAATTCTGTGAAAAGTTAGTTTGAGGATTTGCATGCCCGGTTCAAAGTACGTATTATATTACAGAAGACCTTAGAGTAGTTATAAGTATCCCATTTCTAAACCCTTTACTGCACTGATGTAATTAAGACGGATTTAAAAAAAGAAGTGCTTAAAAATATGTCAGAGGCCATATGGCACTTTCCCTCCTAGGATTCTGATGGCAATACAATTCTGGGAGACACATTTGAGAACAGTAACAAACACCTGATCCTGATTCTTTGCTACATGACTGGTTAGACTGCTAGGACAAAACCCGACAAGGCATCGCCTCAACCTTTGAAAGCTTAACTTCTTCACAGTACTTTTCATAAGAAGAAAGAGGAGAACAGAAGAGCAAATGGGACACAGTGTAAGGCAGCAGTACACAGTAACAGCAAGAAGGCCTTGAATGACAAAACCAGCCACTATCCCCTTCCCCACAAGGCCAGCCACTTACCCACTGGCAAACGTGTCCAAGGCCAATACGTGAAGCTTCTCCCGCTCAGTCAGAGGCTGAGATCTTGACAGCGTCATCATTGTTTGCAGCGCACTGCCCAGATCTTTGTTGAGCCGCACTGAGCTTCCAGCACCAATAAGCTCCAATCCATTAGCAATGACATGTCCCATTACTATGGAAATCAGCAAGTTATATCATGAGCAGTACAGAAATGCACATTATTCATTTCTATATGAGCATGAAGAGGTTTGGGTTGGTTTGGTGGAAATGGGTCTCATTTGTAGCCAAAGACTGAAAAGACTCTAAAGCTTCAAGTTTTCATTGCCCTTCATGACAGGCATTACAAAAGACTTGAGTGAAAAACACGGAAACATCACCACAGCCTGCTCTCCCCTCTAAAGACAAATTGCAGAATTCTATACCACACCAGTTTCCACTTGCCAAAATGAAGTACAGTGAACACAAAGAAACAGGATAGAAGGGCTGCTCCAAAAGTAATACCTCCCATTTTATTACACTGATCCACAGTGTCAGAGGCGAATGTTGGTATAGCAGTAGAACTTTCCAGCCAATATTCTGTAACATATTGTTGCTGTGTGACAGATGGCAGCAGAGGGGCAGCCTGTTAAAGCACTGTCTGACGTGGAGGTGTGTATGAAGCAAAGATGTTTCCCTGAATTCTTCCACATGGAATCAATGGCAACTATTGAAACTATTGACGTTTGCTGAACACTTATGGAGACCAAACAGTGGGTGTCAACACAGCAAGGTGGCAGGTGATACATTTCAGCAGAGACAACAACAGGCCACCTCTGCTAGTGCAGATTTTTACAGGTGCAGCATGCATGCTCTTGATGGTCTCTGGAGAAAATCCATAGCTAGCTGTGGTGACTACGTTAAAAAATTGTGTTTTGTAGCTCAGAAAGCGTTACATCAAATAATATTATTGCGCTCTTTGAATCCATTGCAGTTTAAGTGGAAATAAACAGGAGGCATGATTTTGGAGTGATTTACGTATCATCCAGCACTTCCCATGCTAACAGTTAAAGGTTACACTTACCAAAATTTGGATCTGCAGCCTTTAACTTGGAAAGACACCCTTCAATACCTCCTAGATTCTCATCGTTGCGCCACGTCGCATACTGCAAAAGAGACAGACAGTGCCAACGACACTGGGCATCTTCTCATTCTCACACAGAATGACAGAATGGCTTGGGCTACAAGGGACCTCCAAGTTCATCGAGTTCCACTGGCAGGGTTGCCAATAAGTCAAACAGGCACTAGATCAGGTAGCCCAGGATCCCAGGCAGGATAAAGTTAAAGGAAGCAAGACGAACAGAATCTTTACACTTAGTACACTGAGTTTACTTAGGAAGAAAACAGAGAAAATGTTTTCTTTAAGGTACTCCGGCCACCAGCAGAACTAACAATCTTCATTTTCTAAGCAGCATATGTCTCTTCCATGATTCTCCAGTGTTAAGTGTCATAAGCGTATCAGATGAAGCTTTTCCCACAGCTGCAACACTCAGCAGAGCTCTCTGCTAACTAGGTTAATTAGGTTTCTGCTGACAGCTAGTGGCTGAACTCAGCCTGATTCTCAGGCTCTGTCCTCAGCCTATTCCCAGAAAGTACATGAGAGCGTAACACCTCTGAGACCACAACTTACCTGTTTAGATTTTGACTCTGCTGTGGGAAAGAATCATGGGCGTACATCTAAGTACACAATAGCACAGTGACTGCTTAAGTGTTCTTTCCTCAATCGATAAAACTAAATACATCTTCTTCTCATCTTCCAGACGGTCACAAATGCAAAAATTAGCTACAGCAAAGACTACTTGGTGCACAAGACCCTCCAAAACACATTCTCTTATTTTTGCTTTATGTCATACCTGGCTTAGCGCAGCATCAAACAGTTTACAGGCTTCGTTGCTAGTGGTGGACAGCCCAAGTCCAGCATCCTGCCAGGCCTGCACAGTAAACAAAAAAGGAACTGCTTATTCCATGCACTGCTTGTCCAAACGCAGCCAACAAACTTCAAAAGTAATCATTTGCTGACGCTTCTCAACTACGTTTTCTTGTTGTGTTCTTGTGCTGTACAGACAACTCGAGCAGCCACAGAAACATTCTCTGCAGCCGTAATTACATACGACATTACATTATGACAATCAACTCCATTAGTTGTGGTTAGCAGAGGGGAGGAAGAACCAACACATCCTAAACGGTAAAACTTAACAGGCTACAGACCTCAAAATGCAAGAACGATTCTCAACTCATCATGGTTCCCTTTTGACAAGTTCCTCTGCTGCAGGCCCACCTCACGTGGAACTGTCACATGCTGAATTAAGGCCCTGCTTTTCTACACGTGACAGCAGC
>NW_011105047.1:0-1520 GCF_000146605.3 Meleagris gallopavo | reverse complement strand
TTCCTGAGATGGTTCTCCATGTGTTTGCATGAATGCAATTTTAAGCAAGAATTAAAGTAATTCAATTATTTAAGTAATTAAAGGCTTCCATCTCTTTCTGCTGTACCAGTTGAGACTGGTGAATAGTGCCTTTGGACCCATGGAGTAAGTACTCTTAAAAGTTAGACTTACTGTCTTGGATATACTGTAGTAATTGACATCCCACAAACATGACTGTAATAACAATGTCTACACTTAACACCTTTAGGAAACCTTTGTGTGGCTTTGGTGTTTGCAAAAGTTCTGAGTGCAGTCGTATGTGAGAAGGAAATTTGTCCTAAATGTGACTGTTGCTGCAAGCTCAGAGCAGAGGCAGTCTGAATGCCTGAGTTTCTGCAGGTTCTCCAGCCAGTGGTTCTTTTCATGGAGTGTTAAACTGCTTTGCAATGTCAGATGTTAAAGAACTTGCCAGCTGATCACCTCCCAGCTGACTGTTCTAGCTGAAGATCAACCATCTCCTGCTGTTTGCATCCTTTCTAGGATTGTAAACTCTCCACAATTATTGCATGCAAACCTAGCTAAATTAACTCTAGTTAATCCTCAGGTGATCAGTTCTGCTGAATTTGTAAATCATTATTATTGCCTACCACGGTATGTGAATGTCGCATATTAATCCTCCCTTCCCCACAGTCTGTTGTGTTGTTTTCAATATTTTTGTTAAGTTGCATGCTTCAAATCAGCTATGTGTGTCACCATATAAGTGTTATTATTCTTTCTAAAGGCATTTTTATGCTATAACCTTCAAATAGACCAAGGAGTGCAAGGACTGTTTTGCGATTAGATTTTTGTCCATTACATTTCACTCACTCTTCTAGAAATTAAACACAGATTGTTAACAATATGTTATGAGTTATTAAGCTGTGGTCAAACCAAGCAAATGACATATTCTAGAAAAGCAAAAATGAAACAAAAGTAATGAACTAGAGAAATATTTCTCATTTGCACAAATAGTTTTCTCCATATTTTTACACTCTAATATCAAAAAATTTAGGTCATTGTTTTTGTGTATTAAAAATGTTCAAAGCATGAGATTTTTATGCAACTGTCAAGAAACCACAAATTATTGCCTGATATGCACCAGTTTGATTTTTCAAGCTATTATGGAAGAAGTCCAGCTCCCGAAAAGTATTTCCCTTCAGACTTAAAATGATTAGTAGAAGCCGAATGTCAAGACCAATCTTGAATCTGTATTTATTGAGCACAGTTGGTGATCTATCAAGCAAATACCACTAGTATTCAAAGGTAATTGGAATGAGAGATTTGCACTGTTGCGTTGGTGTATAAAGATACTTCAAGACAGTGGTCTTTTTTCAAGAAATCCAGCTGGTGCCTGCACCAAGCAAAGGATGCTGTACGTATCATAGAAGCAATAATGCAAAAATTGCAAGCTATTTGCTATGCTAAGTGTGAACTGACCTATGTGCACTGGATGGCTGTGTGTTTGGGTGGGTAATGTGGCAGTAATCTTAACAGTAGGCTTC
>NW_011105046.1:0-368 GCF_000146605.3 Meleagris gallopavo | reverse complement strand
CCTAAACGATTCCATGATCCTGTAATTCTATGGTACTGTGACTTCTGTGGTTCTATGATTCCATGACCATTGATTCTATGAGTCTGTGACTTCTGTGGTTCAGGTATTCCATGATTCTGAGGTTCCATGATTCTAAAAGTCATGGTCTTTGTTTTTGGCAGCAATAAATAAGGAGGAAACCTGTCTGCCATAGCCCAGGTCTGTTATTCACTCCTGATCTCCTGCCTGACAACAAAGGCACTGAGTGGACACTGCCAGCCTCTCGATGTCAATGTGTCCCCATCACCCAGCTGTTCCCACTGCCCAAGTAGAAACATAGAATGGCCTGTGTTGAAAAGGACCACAATGATCATCTAGTTTCAACCCCC
>NW_011105045.1:0-465 GCF_000146605.3 Meleagris gallopavo | reverse complement strand
TTCTCACAGATCTTCAGTGCCCTTTAATGCAAATTGCAGCGTTGCCTGGCTAGTTTGCTGGCTTTCAAGTATTCTTTAAATGCACCTCAGTCTTTGTCTTACTTGGTCCTGAGAATCCTTGCTGTTTTGTCAGAACTGTCTGAACGAAGTTTGGGGTTTCATTGCATGCTTTGCTGTTTTGTTGTTTCAGGTCTATTGCTAAATTTTGGAGTGCTTATGTACATTTTTGAAGCGTGCTTGTTCTTTTTTTTTCTTATTTATTACTTGAAAGAGGATTCTGGTGTGAGACTCATAAAGGTAGTTATATGAAGCAAACGTAGCGTATTTTCTGCTAACTACCCTTCAGGGCATTAGGGAAGACAAATGATTTTTGTAAGTTTACAAATACATTGGCTGTCATTTGTTGTCTGCGTTTCTGTGTCAAAGACCATTGAAATGGGGAAATACCCCTGAAAAGGTAAATGG
>NW_011105044.1:0-379 GCF_000146605.3 Meleagris gallopavo | reverse complement strand
TTTTCCACCTTCTCCCTGCTTCCCTTCCTGCTTTCACTCTCTCATTCCTGATCTTTTTCATGCATTTCTTCTTTTTCCTTTCCTTTCCTTCTCTTCCTGTCTCCACACCTGTTTCTCTTTCTTTTGTCAACAGTTGTTAATAGTTATTAAAAAGAAACCTTCCATGGAGATATGACAAACTCTTATGCTAAAGAGGAAAACACATTCCCATGTGTACTCCTTGGTGGATATATCTATCTAAATTTAGACTTTAAACAAGATGTTTTGATAAAAACCTATACCTGATCTTAGCTACCCTTCACATGTTTACCATCTGAGCAGATCTTGACTGTTTTCAGAGGCTATATTTTTGAGATTAAAAAAAAAAAGCTAATGTGAA
>NW_011105043.1:0-500 GCF_000146605.3 Meleagris gallopavo | reverse complement strand
GCCAATGATACAGTAGCGCTAGTAGGTTAGTTTAGATCTGGTTAGGCTGCCACTGATGTAGCTACATGTGACCCTCATATAGCACATCTCAGAGCAAAGTAAAAGCAAAGGTTGTGATTCTTGAATTCAACTACACTCCTAAAAGCAGCAGGGGAAGTTACATTATGCTTAAGTGTTATCTTGAACAGAGTCAGCCTTAGATTTTGACTTCAGTTTCTTTAAAACAGCATCAAAAATGAGAAAGTTTCGTGCTGCTATTCTACTTTCAAAAGTTCCATTTTCAGGCAAATAGCTCCTACAGACCCTATTGCAAATACAACACTTCATTATTCTGTAGTTTCATCAATATCTATGGTCATCCAGATATCTTGTTTGATTTCATTTTCACCGCCAGTACTTGATCGGATACCTCTATTAATTGAGTAACTAAGTTATTGATTTGATTGCATTACTAAATCTTTAAATTATTAAGCACCTTACAATTTTCATATTTTCAGAGT
>NW_011105042.1:0-513 GCF_000146605.3 Meleagris gallopavo | reverse complement strand
TTTACAGGGACCATGTTCTAGGTTTGTTTGTGGCACATTCACAGGTAAATAGTTTTTGGTGAGCTTTTGTGACCTTTTCTGATTGATCTGCCTTAAGGAGAAATAGTAAAATGGTAGATTTCTACTTAGTGTTTCTGGCTTTACCTAACTAAAAGCTTGAGTTATTCTTTTTTTGGCATCACCTTATAAGACATCTCAGAGAAAAAAGTTATGCTAATGGTATATATCAAATCCTTTAACTTCTAAACTGTTGTAGATTTGTAACACCAGCTTCATTTGTTTATGGAACAAATGAGAATGAAGCATCAGCTACATGTATGGAGGAGAACATCAACTTCACTTTCCACGTAAGTGCTTTTCTTTGTTACTCTATTATCCTTGGTTTGAAGAGTAACGTTTAGATTTTCAATTAAAACCAACTTGCGTGGTCAATAAGTTTTTTAAAAGTACAAGGGCAAAAAGCAATTTTTAAGCATTAGGTGATGGAAAGTGGTTGTTAATCCCTCTTAAAAC
>NW_011105041.1:0-328 GCF_000146605.3 Meleagris gallopavo | reverse complement strand
TCTTGATTGTTCAATTATATTTGCAATATTTTGAGAAAATAGGTCAGGGTTTTTTTTTTTTTCCTGTTGCAGACTCGTTATGTAAATGATACATAACATGATATAGAAAATGTTTGTTACCTAAAGACACAATAATGTATCGATTTCAAATCTTGTGGCAGACTGCAGATGATCATGGTGGGCAGGAGATGTGAGTCAGGGCTCACTACAACCATCTTCTCCAGGAATGCTGAAAAAGTCCTGCCAAGCACTGGGATGACATCAAGTACTCTGCACTCCAGAAGTTTGATCAGATTGCCTGTGGAAATAGTGTATTCTGCCCTTGATT
>NW_011105040.1:0-461 GCF_000146605.3 Meleagris gallopavo | reverse complement strand
ATTTTTATTTTGACATGGCCAGTACTTATAGTAGGCTTCTCTGAAAGTAATGCCTCTTGTTTATTTCCATGGAAATTACAGCAGATAGAAAGAGCACACTTGTCAGCTATGAAAAACTATTTTTTAACATAGTCACCACCATTAGCTATGCACTTTCACCAGAGCCAGCAGAGATAACCAGCTGTTGCTGTCACTATGGCTGAAACACATCACTCACCACCTCACTGTGCTCACATACACTGTTTGGTCTCTAGAAACATTCAGTCAGCACCGATGAATGTCAGTGGGTGCCATTTTTTTCACATGGAGGAATTCAGTGGTACCTCTTTCATACACACTTCCATATCAGATGCCCTTGTGTCAGACTGTCCCTCTGCTGCTATCTGTCACACAACAACAAAATGTAACAGAATATTTGGTGGGAAGGTTCAGCCTCTACTGCCATACTACCAATATCCACC
>NW_011105039.1:0-556 GCF_000146605.3 Meleagris gallopavo | reverse complement strand
CATGTATTGTTTGACTTGTGGTTTTGTAGGGACTGGGGCAAGATGGTGTGTGGATGTTAAGTGTAATGGATGGTATGTGGAAGTTCACGTAAGTGTAACTGATGGTATATGGAAGAGTAATTGATGGTATCTGGAAGTGTAATTGATGTTGTTCGTGGCATCTTGGTTACTGTGAACTTTGTAGTGGTGTGTTGTAAATTGAAAAAAAGTCAAGACAAAAGAGTTAAGGAAGAATGGGGAGCTGGAGAACTAGAATTGACGAAAACTACCTGTGGAAACCTGAGATCAGTGGAAAACAAATTTGTTAATGAAGCTCCCATCTTGCTGGGGATATTGGTTATGGCTCTCCCTGAAGGAATTTGATGTACAACCACGGCTTGAAGGAGATGGAAGACTCCATTACCTATCAATTTGAGGAGGGACGGTTGTCCAAAAGGGCAGCAAGTAACTCCAAAGAAATGCTAAAGAAGACACCTCTGGAATGTGTATTAGCACATTGGAAAGAAATAATTGGCCGGCCAGGAAGCACAACCAGCAAAAAGGTTTTGATAAAATA
>NW_011105038.1:0-329 GCF_000146605.3 Meleagris gallopavo | reverse complement strand
CAGCAGCAATTAAACCAATTATGAACTCTGCAAAACCATAATTGTGGGATAGCACAAAGGCTGTGCTGAGGATTGCACCTGGGTTTTGGAACCTTTATGTCTGTGCCTCTGGTGCCGGCATCCCCTCTGGGCCATGTGCAGTCCCAGGTGTAGTCAGGGCTGCTTGGCAGTGAAGCCCCCAGCTGGGCTGTGGTGAGGGAGGATCTGCCTGCATCAACCACTCTGGTTGCTGTTAGTGCTCACGTTTTGAAGGAATCTCTAAATGAAGCAGATATGATCTGGAAATTACAGGGTTGGTCTACTGTCCTCTCATTCCTCTTCACGAAGCA
>NW_011105037.1:0-447 GCF_000146605.3 Meleagris gallopavo | reverse complement strand
ACTAGAAGAAAGACACTGAGGGCCTGGAGTGTGTCCAGAGAAGGGCAATGAAGCTGTGGAGGCTCTGAAGCACAGATCTTATGAGGAGCAGCTGACAGAACTAGTATGTTTAGTCTGAAGAAGAGGAAGCTCAGGGGAGACTGTATAGCTCCCTACAATCTTGGAAGGAAATTGTATAAAGGTGGGTGATTCTATGACTCTATGATTCTATGATTCTACTTCTTCACTGTAACAATGACATTTATAGTACCACATTATTAACATCATAATTCCCATTTCATCTTGTTTATTTTCTGCAACCATGACTGAATGACATAAGTTCTTTAGTACAATTTACTCTTAAGGTAGAGAGACATATTTGTTGCTCTGTATTCAAGTAATATCCCTTACAGTATTTCCAGAGTTATCTGAATAATATATATTTAAAACCTAACAATTATGTAAATT
>NW_011105036.1:0-398 GCF_000146605.3 Meleagris gallopavo | reverse complement strand
TCCGGTCTTGTTCAACATCTTCATCAAGATGTTGATGACCTTGATGAGGGGATAGTGGCCACCTCAGCAAGTTTGCTGATGATTACGAAGTTGGGAGGATTGGCTGACACGCCTGAAGGCTGTGCTGCCATTCAGCGAGACCTGGACAGGCTGGAGAGCTGGGCAGTAAGAAACCAGATGAGGTTCAACACAAGCAAGTGTAGGGTCTTACACCTAGGGAGGAATAATTGCATGCACCAATACAGGCTGGGGGATGAGCTGCTGGAGAGGAGCTCTGCAGAGAGGGACCTGGGCGTCCTGGTTGGACGACAGGTTGGTCATGAGCCAGCAGTGTGCCCTCGTGGCCAAAAAGGCCAATGGCATTCTGGGGTGCATTAAGAAGAGCGTGTCCAGCAGGT
>NW_011105035.1:0-401 GCF_000146605.3 Meleagris gallopavo | reverse complement strand
GGGAGAAATCAGATTAGGAATGTCTGTACAGTCTCCTGCAGACATTTTTTCACTTCCAGAAGGAGGCTGCTCAGCCATTCTTTGGGAAGCTGTCATTCCTTTCTTTCTTCAGTCTCAGAGGGGGTCCCCCAAAATGCAGCAGCTATGACAAGGCAATAAGCATGTTTCTTCTCTACCGCTTGGTCACTTTTGCTTTATTACAGTCAACACTGCCATCTTCCCACAGAAAAGCCCTGTACAGATACACTGACCACTACATTGATACAGTCTAGCAACAATTTTCTCAAACTATTCTTTATACGTGTTCTTTCTAATTTGGTGCTGTGCAAATAGTACTATTTTTATAGCAGCTAATGTTAGGATATGAAGGAAAAGGGATAGGTTGGGTGTCTGTATACTTT
>NW_011105034.1:0-506 GCF_000146605.3 Meleagris gallopavo | reverse complement strand
AAGTAACTTTATGATGGAAATGTAGATCTGCTCCTATACATTAGTGGTTCTCTAGCCATTTCTTTCTCAAATTCTATTTGTTTTCTTTTGCTTTTTCTTATTTTTGTTATAAAAACGTTGAAAATTCTTATAAAATGCACTTTCTGCAGTTATTCAGCTTGACAGTAAAATGCAATCATTCAGATACAGAAAAATCCATTTATGATGGACATTAAATTTGGTTTATGTATGTAAAAATGATAATGGAAGTAAACATTGTCATAGAACTTCACAATAAAACACTGCTTAAAGTTGCTTGCTTTGCCTAAATTAAAAGCAACCAGCACAACTTTGTCTCTGCACTTGTGCTGTTATCTCATACTCAGTAACAGCTGCTCTCACCAGAGGGAAGCAAGACTGGGAATGCAAAATAACAAGAAGCATCTCAGAAATGTCTTCATTTAGGAAGTTCAATGTACTCCTATACGTTTTGAATCAAAATTGTTTTTAGTATATGTTACGTTATT
>NW_011105033.1:0-510 GCF_000146605.3 Meleagris gallopavo | reverse complement strand
GAAGGTATTCAAAACTCAGATGGACAATACCCTGAGCAGCCTCCTCTAGCTGACATTTCTTGAGGGGGCTGAACAAGATCATCTTGAGTAGCGCCTTCCAATCTCACCTATTCCCTAATTCTTTAATTATTGTGAAATTAGGAGGAAAAAGCCACAATCGTATCTTTTTCATTTTACAATAGAGAGCAGGTGAAGTCACTGCTAGAGAGACTTTTAAGTGTTTCTGATGCACTAATACATATGCCTAAAAATACAGTATTTTGATCACAAAATTGCCCACCATTGCAATACTTATTACAAGCTACTTAGCTTACAGTAGCAAATCTGTGGCAGATCCATATGTTCAAATTGGTTTCAAATCAAAATAAATTCTGCTTCAACTTTAAAAACAAAGCATGTAAACAAAGGTGCCACTGCTTCAGAGGTCACTATACTGAACACTTACTACTGAGAAGCCCAGGTTCATTCTGAGAAATGAAAGAAAGAATATTAGCACATTGTCACTTCATC
>NW_011105032.1:0-503 GCF_000146605.3 Meleagris gallopavo | reverse complement strand
CAACAGCACAGAGCCAGGTACTGCTAAGACAAATAATTTATGGACTGCATTGTTTGCAAAGTTATATATTAATTATTTTTGCCTCACACCATATAAAGGAGCTACTTCTAACAGTAGAAAGAATGAGAAAAATGTCAAGGTCATGTTACAGTTTCGTTAAAACCTTTTGTCTTGTGGTGCCATTTGCTCGAGTTGTTTGTTTGCTGGCAGTGTTCTTGTGTTCAGTTTCACTGGCAGCTTGAGGCTTTTTTCTTGTACTGAGTGTGTCTGCAGAGCATAAAGTATGCATTTGATACCAGAGTATGTGTACAGCTAACAGAAATGCATTTGGGTCTAGTCTGAGGCTTACAAGTTCTCCTTTTTCTGGGCAAGTAGCTTCGTTGCAGTGTTTTCTGGCTGGCTTTTTTTTTTTTGGTAGCATTTATTCGGTATTTTTATAGGGCTGTTTGTTCTGACTTGCTTTTTAGGGAAACTTATTTAAAAACAAGAACGTGCTGCAAATC
>NW_011105031.1:0-543 GCF_000146605.3 Meleagris gallopavo | reverse complement strand
TTCTTGATATACCACTACCTCTCTACAAAAGTATCATTTACTTCATGAATAAAGCTAACAAAATAGAAGTAAAAATGTCACTATTATCTGATATCCACAGAATAATAACCACTGCAATATATTAAAATATTTCAGGTGCAATATCTTATAAATGATTACTGTTTTTTCATTGGTCAAATTATAGGATTTTTAAAAAATCAAATACACACATATGAAGGCAGTCTAAGGGTTCTATATTGTTTTAAGGCAACTCAGTGCAATTTGGATGAAAAAGTGAATCAATAATAAAATGTAAAGGATACCTACCCAGAGCAGCCATAATCTATGCTTTTCCTACAGCATTGGAAAGATGCCTACCCTTGTACTGTTTTATAAAGTACAAGACTGTGACTAAAATGTATTTTCAGAATTGCAATACTATAATGGGGCAGTGTGTTCATTTTTTTCAACTGATTATTAAATTTACTAGTGCTTACAGTTATGATCAGCATCATTAAAACCTATTAAAGTGCAAATATCTCAATTTAAAAACAAATTATTTAC
>NW_011105030.1:0-484 GCF_000146605.3 Meleagris gallopavo | reverse complement strand
AATCTTAAATGTTCTGATAACGAATACCAAGATATACTAAGGGAAAATGACTAAGAAAAGGATAGAAGGATGGGGATTTTCTTGCTTTGCACTAGTTAAACATCATTTACATTCATTTCATTTATCTGGAGAATGAGGAGAGTATTGTGTTTTCTTCTTATTAGTTTTTTGTTGGGTTTTTTTTGTGGGTTTTTTTTTTACTTTTTTATATTTTGCTCACACTGTGAGCATACTGCCAGTGTGAATAACTGTCCTGACTGCAAACTCTTTGGGAGGATTATTTTATTCATTGGAAAACCTTCATTAGGGGAAGGCTGAAGCAGATGCTCTGAGGACTTTCTCTAGGGATTATAATAGACTGAGTAGTTACTATTCTGTAATTTCATGTATGAGAGATAAGTCAAAATGGCTACGTATTTGTTTCACTTAATAAAATGCTAGGTAAAAAGACAACGATTCTTTTGTACTTATTCTCATTGATGGC
>NW_011105029.1:0-380 GCF_000146605.3 Meleagris gallopavo | reverse complement strand
CAGCCCCACAGCTGCCTGTTCTCTCCTCCTTTACCTCCCAAAATCCCCAAATCCCTGACGAGCTCCAGGCCAGCAGCAAGGCCATGGCCAGCCCCGTGCCCAGCACCTCACAGCACTGATTGCTCCCCACACTGCTGCAGCCCCTCCATGCCCCCTCACTGCCCACTTTCTAATGATCCAGGCAGTGTAAACTGCTTGCCTATCACCTGCTGCTGTTTGGTGTGGGAAATAGATGTCCTCCTTGGTTCATAACATTGATTTATGTTGTTTTTTTCCCCTTGTCTCCAAACCTGTCTCCTCTCAGCATGTATTCCACCGACGAGAACCTCATCCTGTCTCCCCTTCTGGGGAACGTGTGTTTCTCCAGCTCACAGTACAGC
>NW_011105028.1:0-319 GCF_000146605.3 Meleagris gallopavo | reverse complement strand
GGGGGGCCCAAGCACATTGGTGAAGCCCTGGCACCGAAGGCAACTCATGGCCTTTCTGACGAGGATCTAATTTTGGCCCTCCCCCCTTGACATCTGTTAATCAGAAGGGGGCAAGTTCAGAGAGATCTGCAGAGGGTCTGAAGATAGCCTGTAGACATGCCTTCAGGCCACAGGTGGGAGAAGGAGCTAGAAATGTCATGATGAGGGATTGTTTGCTGAAGGGGAGAAACATGGGGTAGCTTTGGGTGTACTTTGGGTGTTCTTCACCTGCAAATGCATCCTTGGAAAGCAACTCTGACTTTCAGCCTTGGTGTTTCTT
>NW_011105027.1:0-424 GCF_000146605.3 Meleagris gallopavo | reverse complement strand
GGAGCAGATAGGATTGGTGAAATTCAGTCTTTTTCCTTTCCCTCTTATGGTGCAGTGGTCCCGAGCTGAGGGCTTCCCCTGAGCGGGTCCTGAGCAGGGCCCAATGCAGCGCAGCCCTCACCCTGCACTGCTCGTGGGGCTGCGGCCCCTGGCAATGGGGCTCGTGGTGCTCTGACTGTCACCCTCAGCTCCTGAAGAGTTGGCATACAGAAAGCAAACAGTGAGGATTTGTTATTTTTAGGGATTCACGTAATTTTTAGCTCTCAGAAGAAATTGAAATTGACAGGACTGAATTGTCTGATAATAAATTTATCAATATGTTAATGATCATCAGCTTCTCTGTGTACTACTTGGCAAAATCACTACAGGTCTTCCTATTAGCTGGAACTGCTACCCATTTAGGGCTTGCTTTGAAATTTTATCT
>NW_011105026.1:0-378 GCF_000146605.3 Meleagris gallopavo | reverse complement strand
AGGAAAGAACACAATGGCAGGCAGGCTAAGCTGGTTTGTTAAGACCAGACGAGGGGCCTCTGGACCAGTGGATTGTGGAGCAGATCTTTAAAGGGATCACACCAAGCAGATAAGTTTGCCAATTTCTCTGCAAATGAAATTAGCGGTGTTATACACAGACAGTGGGAAAAGACCAGACTGGTGAGGAATCTTTTCTCCTTCCAGAGAGAGAAATAATTTTGGAATGATTTCTAGTAAAATGTGTTGCCAACAATGGAGATTTCTCTCGGAGAATTTGTTTTGGTGCTGCCTGTATCTTTTACAGTGTAGTTTCAGGGAAATTAATTTTTCCAGTTCTGTTCACAGGTTCATTAGTTTAGATATGAATATTTAATACAA
>NW_011105025.1:0-425 GCF_000146605.3 Meleagris gallopavo | reverse complement strand
TTCTTCAGATATGAGGACTTATTGAAAAGCTTACCCCTGCCTGAATATTGTAGTCCAGAAGGGAATTAAATTTGGCTTCTCATCTGCCAGGATTTTTTGTCCGTCCAGATTTGGGACCCAGACTATGCAGTGCATATGGTGAGTGTGCTCTAGAAGTGTAGCAGTTAGCTCTTCCCTTATAATTACAGAATGTTGTATCCTATTGCTTGATAAAAATCTGAGCGTGATTGGAGGATAATTACTGACTGAATGTTGAAGAAATCCTTCACTGACTTATTAACAATGTACATACCTTAGAAACATGAGAGTTTATATTCTTCTGCCTTTCTTTTCATCTTCCCTTGTGCTGTTACAGTCTCCTAAAGCATGTAAATGGTTAGTTACTTTAACACAGAGATCTCATCTTCAGCAATTCCATATGAGAA
>NW_011105024.1:0-388 GCF_000146605.3 Meleagris gallopavo | reverse complement strand
ACAGAACCACTGTGAAGTGTTATTCCAGATGCACAATGCCATCCTCACCCTGATCCTGCTTACACATTCAGAGGATGAAGTCCTTCTTAAGAAAGAGGCACTAAAGCTAATGGAATCGAAATCTTTTCAAATCCAAAGTCTTCACTTTTCTTATCCTGTCACCTTTTCAATACATCTGGTCATGGCAACGATTGCAAAGGGCCAAGAAGGTCCTCTGGTGTTGCATTTACAGCCCTTTTAGGAGTTCATTTTGAGTCCATTTTCACCCGGTTGGTGTCTCCCCTTCCTTCTCCTTGCTTCAGTTCCCTAGAGCAGAGAGCCTTTCCAGCACACAGCCCTGCCCAGCAGCTCCCTGCCTCGTGGCACTGCAGTCTGCTGCCACAGGACA
>NW_011105023.1:0-1291 GCF_000146605.3 Meleagris gallopavo | reverse complement strand
GCTTACTATGATCAACCAGAGCTGAATGAAATCTAACTCAGAGTCTAATCACCACCCCAAGCCCCAAAGGAGTTGCAGCTTCAGTCTTCTATTTAATTTTGCAGCATGCAGTTGACTCAGTGATTTCCTTGTAGAGAATTAACTAGTGAAAACTCAGAATGAAGAGAATCAGTGGACAATCAGACTTATCCATTTGTCCTGCAGTTCCATCCATGCTCTCAAGTGTGGTGTGCATTGAGGATTTTTTTTTTTATTTTTTATTTTTTAAATAATGAGAGTGTATAGCCATTTTTTGGTGATGGAAGTTATTAACCACATTAGCCTGTTTAGGTAAAACCTTTCTAAGGCTGTCCTACAAAATTCCACTGTCAGTAGATTTCTTTTAAAACAAATCTTACAAGATAATAAGTCAAGTTCTTGATGAAGCAACAGACCTTTACTTCCTTCTGAATTCTTGCAAGTCTCACCAAGTAATTCTTTCCATAAATGTATTTAGGAATTTAAGGTAGGTTAGAGTTTCTCTCTAATACAGCTGAATTAATATGACCATAAGGACAAAGTTCTTAACTGTGTTTTAATGCAAGGAAGATGCAGGCCACTGAATAAAAATAACTATTTCATGTCTTTCCTCTCATGAGTTTCTATTACTCGGCAGCAGTGGACTAGATTATTCCTGATACCTTCTTAAATGATTCAAAATATGTAGCAGCCAGTGCTGATGTTCTAATGCCTTCCAGAACAACCTCAACCAACTGGGACCGTGTTCAGTGATTTTTAGTATGTGCTACAGAAATAAGTGAATATCATTAGAATTTCTATGCCTGAGAAAACATGAGAATAAAACTTCCTGAATACATGAAACATGGTGATGAGCATTCTCCTGAAACAGGAACAGATCTGCTCCTCATGGGTGGACCCCGTTCCAGTAACTGCAAATGCTGTTGCCTGTGTCTGCACCTCCAAAACGAGTTCAAAAATTGCTATGGGCTATTGTTGGAAAGCCTTCTCAGATTTTATCCCTGTTACACCTGTTTTGGTGAAAAGACACAGTCTAAGAAAACCATGAATTAATGTGGAATCATCCAGGAGTATGGGATACCACTGTATCTATATGTATACTATATATACTATATATATATATATATATACTATATATACTATCTATATGTATATAGATACCACTGTATCTATATGTATACTAGCACAAATGTGAAAGATTAAATAAATGTGAAAACCTTGTCAATTCAAGTTTAAAAGTTTGCTGAATTCTGGATGAAGTTGAATTGTAACA
>NW_011105022.1:0-504 GCF_000146605.3 Meleagris gallopavo | reverse complement strand
TCTGTGATGTTTTGCTGAAAACAGCTGACGATTAGCGGCTGTTCTTCCAATCTTGTCTATGTTTTGTATGAGTTAAGTGATGATGTAAAACATCTCGATATTTCAAAGTAGGCAGTTAGCTACATAAGTAGTGAGATCCATATGGGTGGATTCCTGATCCCACATAGGATTTTATAGGGGTGGCAGGGAACATACAGGAAACTTGCTGTTGGATTTGGATCATCATCCACTTTCTTTCCAGCAGAGAAAAGTGCAGTTATAGTTTTAAATATATTAAAGTATATTTGTAAATCAAGACAGGTTCACGATTAAGGCCTGGTTAGATTTTGTATATAAGTATACTTTAAATTTATGCTAAGAGAGAGAGAGAGAGGAGCTGATGTGTGTCTGTTGTGTCCCAGTACAACAGCTGATCAACTATCGTACTATAGGTAGGCTTCATCTATAGATCTTTTGGAAAATTTCCCTAGTAAACAGTGTTTCTTTACTGAGGCTAACTCAGAA
>NW_011105021.1:0-836 GCF_000146605.3 Meleagris gallopavo | reverse complement strand
GGCAAAACTACAAAAAATAAAAAGGTAGAGAACACTAAATGGCTAATTAAGGTGCCTTCATCGCATCTCTGCCAACCCTGATACATACATGCAGACCTACTATGATGAATAAAGAACTGTAGATAAATAGGAAAAAAACGTGTGTGCTAAAAGAATTGGGAGAAAACCCTGCTAATGACTGCATGAAGCCATCAGCTTGCAGATGGGAAGAGGGAGAGCCATTTGCAGCTGCAGGTCTTTTTTGCATTTCATTCAGCCACAGATTGCTCAGCATGGCTTCTTATAGGAATTATTCCCCAACTAATTCCTGGTTTGGTTCTGGTCTTTAGTCAGACATTAAAAGGGGCACAGTTTTGACTGAGAAGCTACCTGGCATCCCTGACCACATGCTTTCAAGTCTTAAGAGATCAGACTTAAAAAACTTAAGTTTGTTAATTTGTATTAAAAAACCCAAACATATGTGAGCATACTTGTACATATTTGAATATTTAAGTGCACGAGGATACATTGCCAACACCAGCATAGCAGACCCAGTCAGTAGAGGTAAAAAAGAAATCATTTTCTCATGTTTAACGCTCAAAAGATGAAGGACAAGCAGCAGCTGAGGGGAGACCTCATTGCTTTCTACAGCTGCCTGAAAGGAGGTGAGAGCACAGAGGGTGTCAGTCTCCTTCCTCAGGTAGCAAGCAATAAGGTGTGAGAAAAGTGATGCCGGAACAGGTTTAGATTTTTCATTTCAATAATTGCTCTGAATTAAGAGGATTTCTGCAGCTGTTTACTGTGCTATCTAAAACTATCTTCACCTTTGCTATACTGTAGTTTCTTCCATTTCTACT
>NW_011105020.1:0-440 GCF_000146605.3 Meleagris gallopavo | reverse complement strand
AAAAGTAAATCTTAAAAGTACTAGAAGCAGGCCATCTCCTTCTGCTGTAAGATGAGTTTGGCAGGGAAGAAAGATGAATGTACTGAGGGAACTGCCAGAAGTGTTCAGCACACCACTTTCCATCATTCATCTGCAGTCCTGGTCAATTGGTGAGGTCCCAGATGACTTGAGACTTATCAGTGTGATCCCCATATACAAAAAAGTTCAGAGGAGTATCCAGTTAACTATAGGTCAGCTTAACCTCAGTACTGGAGAAGGTCATGGAACAGATCATCTTCAGTGTGATCACATGGCATGTGTAAGAGAACTGGGGGATCAGGTGCAGCCAGCACAGAATCATGAAAGGCAGGTCCTGCTTGACCAACCTGATCCCATTCAGTGATTGTGTTACCCACCTGGTGGATGAGCGAAAGGCTGTGGAAGTAATTTACCTAGATTTT
>NW_011105019.1:0-389 GCF_000146605.3 Meleagris gallopavo | reverse complement strand
AACAATTGTACATTTACAACCAAGCGAGCCGCGCTTGGCACGCTGAGCTCGTTCCCCTTCCAAGGCTTAATTTGATTTTGACATATTGGCTTGAGATTAAAGGGCTCTCATAAAAAAAAGAAGAAAAAAAAGAAAAAAAACACCAAAAAACCCAAACACACGCACGCATCCAGCCCCCCCACTGCCCCTTTTTCAGGGCTCAAGCAAAAGTGCTAACATTGTAATATTTTAAGTAGAGAAAATCCAAGTGTGCTTTACCCCCCGCTGGCTCTTATGCTGGGCTTATAAAAATTAAGTGGAAACCTACACAGCTGTAGGCTATAAATCCTTTGTCGCTAAGGCAGCCAGGCCTGGTACCTGCCTTCAAAAAGAAAAAGTGAAAGGCAAAG
>NW_011105018.1:0-329 GCF_000146605.3 Meleagris gallopavo | reverse complement strand
TTTGGTTTTGTTTTTAAGTCTAGTGATTTTTAATTGTTGCCTTGCTTTTTTCACAGTGGAAAAGTTTGCATGCCTTTCTGAAAACAAATATAATTAGGAAAAGTGCAAGATTGTTTAGGTATTTCCTGAAGCTGTAAGTCTTGACTTTCTCTTAGTGTTCAGATCTGATTTTGTGTTCTAAAGAATTTCTGGAGAATTTGTTAAAGCTGTTTTCATGAACAAAAACATTGCAGTTAGTGTGGTTTTTTTTCTTCCAAAAAGAATAAAGAAACGCCTGTGTCCCATATCTCAAAAGCAGCATGTCCAATTAACCTCAAACTTCCTAAAAA
>NW_011105017.1:0-447 GCF_000146605.3 Meleagris gallopavo | reverse complement strand
CCTTAAACTCAAAACAGGTATACATTCAAGACTTTTTTTAACTGCTGGATCTTTCAGGTGCCACATTCCAGTTGCAGAACATCCCATGGTTGGCATTGCAAACTCAGTGGGTGCTGTAGAGTTCTGCCACCTGACTGGCAGTGAGGTGGGTGCCTGTAACACTAATGTTGAAGTTATTCTTACCACATTCTAGCTTTATTTGCAATGCTCAGAGACTCTGCAGGGAAGGAGTATGGTTTCCATGGCTTTCTCAGTGTACTTAGCTGTATGTTTTTTAAACACTTGTTTTGTCTTCTGTTAATGTTCCTCAAAAATTCCACAAACTTGTTTATGGTACCGGAAAGACTGGCTGGATCCTCTGTACCTGCAGGGTGTTGGAGGTGAAAGATGTGGGGGAGCAGCAGCAAGCTTTGTGAACTTTGAGAATAAGTATGGAGTCATTGGTAA
>NW_011105016.1:0-436 GCF_000146605.3 Meleagris gallopavo | reverse complement strand
GTGAGGCTGTTGGAAGTATATGTGTAAGTTGTTCATCACGTAAGGTACATGTAAGGTGTGTGCATGTCAGAATTGTTGACAGTTTAGCCTGCTTGGGTAAAGGGGTAGGTGAAAACAAACTCACTGTGATTTCAGGCAGTAGTTGGAGTCAGGATTCAAGCAGAAGCTGCATTCTCCACATTGAGGAAGTCCAAAGAGAATGACTTTGTCTCCTGGAACAAAGCAGATCCAGCATTGTTAGCTGCCTCTCACTCAGCGGCCTGTTGGTGTGCCTCTGGTGAGCTTTGTGATGACAGCACCCTGGCATGAACGCTCTGCTTTCCCTGTCTGAACAACACGTTCAGAGCCCGCCTCAAGCACTTTGTGGTATGGATGAGGAAAGTGTGTGTGAGAGCGTAGCACAATTGGTGTGCAGCCGGAGGGAGTTTCTGATCTC
>NW_011105015.1:0-787 GCF_000146605.3 Meleagris gallopavo | reverse complement strand
GTGTAAAGATGTTTCAATGAAAATTGTCCAGATATTAAATTTGCTTTATATTACAATGTGGTATACATATCCCTCAAGCAAACCTAAAATTAACATCTATAGAAAATTTCTCAGAAATTTACTCTCATCGATATATATTTAACATATATTTACTATTTCTTTTGTAAGTGCGTGAAGGAAGTAAAAATTAAGGACATCTTCTTTTCATGCTATAGCTTTCTTGTTATATATAATTTCAAAGGAAAAACACAAGCAACTTAGCGTGCTGTGTCATGAATCAAAGACTGATTAAACAACCTCAGTATTTTACTTTGCCACTAAGCAGTCATGATAATAATTCAATTTAAATTTAAAAAGTGTGATGATTTCATTAGAGCTTTCATGAGAAAACACACAACTAAATTGGTTCTAATGGAGGGACTGAGAAAAAGCTGAAATAAAGCTTTAAAAATCTGCTACCATAACCCCAAAGCTAATGGAAAACAAATCGTTATATGTTGTTTAGAGTATTTCATCAGTATTACTACTTTACAACGTGACCATGCTTCAAAGTCCCATTTCTAAAAATCTCTGCAAATGCAGGTTGAAACATTCGTTAATTTAGGCCTGAAGAACACACAGTGCAGACAAAATGTGCCAAGTCATCCAAAGTTGTAGGAGGGTTAGATGGGAAAGACTCAATCACTCAGAAGCAAGGAAATTTTTACTGCATACTTTTCATTCAGACAACTAATTTCTATTTTGTTATTTCATTTTTATTTTAATTCTTACAACAGAAGTTGAAACA
>NW_011105014.1:0-480 GCF_000146605.3 Meleagris gallopavo | reverse complement strand
GATTTGTGTGCTCTGCTGTGCACTGAGGGCTTTAAGCAGGTGGTCTGAAACTCACCTGAGCTTTGCAGTCCCATGCAGATTGTTTCTTTGTTCTCTGACATTTGCCCAAATTCCCTGCAGAGTGGGCCTTCCCAGAGTCACTCTTTTCCAGAGAATGCGATCTTGCTGTTACAGTGCTTCAGCAATTACTTCCTTCCCTAAGCTCCATGTGAAAATCTCCAAATTGGAAGGAGCAATGGAGATGATACACCCAGGGCAGGAGGTGAGCAGTAGGTCCAGCTGTAGAAATGTACACCTGCAGCAGAGCGAGGGGACGGCTGTGCTGTTGCATAGAGACCCCTGGCTAGGGACCAGGCCAGAGTTACTCTTTTGGTTACACTGGGCTTTGGTGGGCTTGGTTCTGATGCTCTTTGTCTTGTGATCCCACCTGAACCAGCACTGCCTGACACAACAGCTGGCCTGAGGAGAGGAAGGGCCATC
>NW_011105013.1:0-493 GCF_000146605.3 Meleagris gallopavo | reverse complement strand
GTCAACCCAATACCTAAATGTTCCTTGAACACCTCCAGGGTCGGTGACCCCACCACCTCCATGGGCAGCCCATTCCAGCACCTGACCACTATTTCAGAGAAGTAGTATTTCCTAACGCCCAGTCTGAATCTCCCCTCATGCAACATGAGGCCATTCCCTTCAGTCCTATCACCAGTTATGTGAGAGAAGAGGCCGATCTCCACCTCATTACAACCTCCCTTCAGGCAGTTACAGAGGGCGATAAGCTCTCCCCTGAGCCTCCTCTTCTCCAGACTAAACAATCCCAGCTCCCTCAGCCTCTCCTCATAAGGCCTGTGCTCCAGACCTCTCACCAGCTTTGTTGCATTTCTCTGGACATAGAACCATATAATGGCTTGGGTTGGAAGGGACTTCAAAGATCACCCAGTTCCAACCCCCACGCTTCAGACAGGGCTGCCACTCGCCAGATCAGACTGCTTAGGGCCCCATCCAACCTGGCCTTGAACATCTCCAG
>NW_011105012.1:0-472 GCF_000146605.3 Meleagris gallopavo | reverse complement strand
TCTGCTGGTTGTCACCGAGAAAAGTCAAACGGCAATCCTACGCCTCGTGTTTGCCACTTTCTTCGGATAAAGGAACGCATTTCGAGTTCATACGCGTTAGGTACTTAACACACTTAGATTTTTGCATCAAAGTGAGATGTATTTCATCCGACTTGTGCAGTGTGGAGTAGCTGCCGCCATGCCATCATTTTCAAAAGCAGTTCTTTCTGCGCAGTACCACACTGCTTCATGGAAAAATAAAAATGATCTTTACACTGAAGCAACCGCTAGCCCTCATTTGAGGAGGGATTCTTCCCAAAGCTCTGTGAAGGTATGGCCCGTGTCCTTTTCCCAGCAGAAATTACTCAGGGTGCCACATGTGAAACTAACAGCTTACTCAAAAGATACATGTGCTGCATTATATTCATACGTTTTCTCATCTGAGGCTGTTCCATGCCTCCTGTTAAGTCTGCCTTTACACCATAGGCCTTAT
>NW_011105011.1:0-511 GCF_000146605.3 Meleagris gallopavo | reverse complement strand
AAAGGAAGTCTAATATCCAAATAAGCCATTATACAACACTATCATTGCAAGGGAAGAAGAGACAACTTCTCAACCACTAATACCTCTTCATACAGGCTTTAAGATCACTCTCAAATTCTATTAGGTTGTTTTTTGTTGTTGTTGTTGCTTTTTTTTGTTTGTTTGTTTTTTAAACACCACTCCAGAAATTTGCAAACACGTATTTTAAAATCTAAATTAAATTACCTCTTTCTAGATCTCTGATCTGGGGACCTTTGGGTGCTCCTCCATAAATGCAGGTACTCTTCAGCCTTGAACATTTGCCATAATCGTCAGCCACCTGCTGCACCTGCTGGGCCAACTCCCTGGTAGGTGCAAGAACCAGGCACTGCAGAAGGAATCAATTCAGGTTAGCCAAGCTGTAGACATAGCCCTAACTTAAGGGCTCTGCTCAAATGCCATAAGCAAAGCCAGACCATCTGCTCTCTATTAGCTAAAACGTAGAAATATCTTCAGATTATGTCAGGAATTA
>NW_011105010.1:0-450 GCF_000146605.3 Meleagris gallopavo | reverse complement strand
CCAGTGATTGCCAAAGGATCCTAGGCTCTTAGTTTAGTCACTGTGATGTTAAAAATCAGGTAATTCAGTGGCACACATCTGCATCCCTTCACATTTTGCGAAGGAGTTCTGGCATCTTTCATGAAAGTGCTGACAGCGGTCTCGCCGTGATCAGAAAGTGTCCAGAGTTTCCCTACAAGTCTGGCTGGCCGTTATTCACTTGAGTTAGTTTTTATTTCAATGGATATTTTGTATTATCGCAACCTTATGCTGCAAAATAATCCCTGGAACAAAATCAACTTCATCTTCGGGAAATATGTAAAATAAGTTTCCTTCTCTGTTGCATTGAATTACTGTAAGCACATGAATAAATAAGATTAATTATTATATTCATTTATTCTTCAGTATTTGCTAGTTTAAAGAGCTCGCCTGTCCTTTATACCAACATAAATAGAATTTGCAAGTGTAACT
>NW_011105009.1:0-474 GCF_000146605.3 Meleagris gallopavo | reverse complement strand
ACTACAGAAGACTTCCCATCTCTTGATGCTTGGCAAATCGAGGCTGTGTGCCCAGGGAGGGACGTTTAGCCAGAGCTCAAATGAGGCTGTGGTTGTAGGGCTTCAGTTTTTGGGCTTTGCACAGCTGGGTGCTTGGATGACTGTAGTGGTTGGTGTGCTGCAGAGGTCCGAATGATAGCACCATCCCTGCAGGACTCCAGTGCATTTGTCCATAAAGCTTTGCAAAGACTGGTATATTCCAACCAGGTAATTGGAATATATGGAAAGAACTGATGGATTTTGGAGAGGGACTGAGACTTGTGACCGTGACCATGTCCTCATTGGCTGGAGTGTGGCACCAGGCTGTGCAGGCACAGCTATTTTCACATCTTCTCTGGTACCTTCTCCAAAGGAGTTGAAGCACTTGGAGCTGGTGTGTGCTATCAGCTATAGGGCTCTGGAGTTGTCTCTTGTCACAGCTCATGGTAAATGATA
>NW_011105008.1:0-1340 GCF_000146605.3 Meleagris gallopavo | reverse complement strand
CATTCATTCCACGAAGTCATTCGCTGACACAGCCCGTCAGTCCAAGCTTCCATTTCAGCATCAGCTTCTTCTCATTGCACCACAATGTCTGACTCTCTCAATTTTCTCTCCTTCACAGAATCACAGAGGGTTGGGGGTTGGAAGGAACCCCCGCAGATCATCTACTCCTACCCGCCTGCTAGAGCACGTTCCCTTGACTACATTATACAGGAAAGCGTCCGGATGGGTTTTGAATATCTCCGGAGAAGGATGCTCCACACCCTCACTGGACAGATTGTTCCAGTGCTCTGTAAACCCTCTAAGGAAGGAAGATTTTCCTCATGCTTCTACGGATCTTTCTGCATTTCACTTTGTGCCATTCACGCCTGGCCGCTTGCTGAGCTCCACTGAAAAGAGCCTGGCTCCATCCACATGACTCCTGCCCATTACATATTTACAAGCACTGATAAGGTCCCCTCAGTCTTCTCCTCTCCAGGCTGACTGGTTCCCAGTCTCTCAGCCTTTCCTCCTAAAGGAGGTGCTCCAGGCCACTCATCCTCTTTGCAGCCCTCCAGTGGAGTCTCTCAAGAATTTCCCTGCTTTACTTGACCTGGGACGGTACTTCGGAGGTGGCATCACCAGAGCAGAGTACGGAGGGAGGATAACTTCCCTCAGCCTGCTGCAGGCTTCGCTCCTTTTAATTCATCCCACAATAGCACTGGCCTTCCTGGCCACATGAACACACTGCTGGCTCCGTGGTTCGTAGCGCCGCACAGTGCCACAGATTTCTGTGTGTCTCACTGCTGCTTCTTCCGTTTTAGCTCACAGAGTGGAAAGGCTCCTTCCCTCAGAGGGAGGTACCAGCCCAGAACAAGTTGCACCACTCAGAGTTTACCTTTACAGCCACTGGTTACAGGAAGAACTCCTGAAAATCGCCCCTACAACTCCTCTAAACCTCCTGGAAAACAGCTCTGATGTTTTTGTTTTTTCTTCCTGCAAGTTTCTTTTAAAGGTTTTGAGCTTTCTGTAACTTTCTTTTCCTTTCTTTTCTTTTAGTAGATTCTATTTTTATGAGATTCCATTAAACAAAAAGAAGTGTTCCCAGCCCTTGTCTGTGAATTCCAAGCAATTGGGAAGAAAGAGGTGACAGGTAAAAGACTGCAAAAAATCAAACTAAGAATCTAATGGCTTTTGTAATCAATTTGTAATCAAGAAACTGAAACAGGAGCTATTTCTATTCAGCCACCTTACTACAAAATCTGTTCCTACGTCTGATCGCACAGAAGGAAAAGTTTCGTACTACCTAGCCTGAACCGCCACTAGTACAGCTCAGTGCCATTCCAGTGCATCCCCTCAGCTGC
>NW_011105007.1:0-426 GCF_000146605.3 Meleagris gallopavo | reverse complement strand
AATGAGCACAGCTTCAATTAAGGAAACTGAGTCCTCACTAAGCTCATGGTACCCTGGGCCAAAAAAGCAAAGATATCCTATAAATATGCAGTGGGAATGAGGAAAGCAATTTTAGTATTGGAAAACATACACACCTTCTGGTGATGGAGCCAATGAGGCATCACAACTTCTCCAGCCCTACTTATGCTTCCTTGTATGTGCTGGTCCACAAGGATCCAAGCTCTGCTTGCTCTCGCTAGCATTTCTGCCATGCAAGACCTCACAGCCTTTATACATCTTCTCAGGCTTTACCCACAAATGTTTCTTAAGTTTCCTTTTTCCCTCCAGGAATTAATCCTCCTCAAAGGTGTCACATCTAATTAACTCTTATTTCCTCGGTTTAGCCATGCAGTTAATTTGATGTCAAACAGTGTGCCACACTTCAAA
>NW_011105006.1:0-439 GCF_000146605.3 Meleagris gallopavo | reverse complement strand
GGCTGCTTGTGTGCAATCATTCATTCTTTAGCATATGTTAAACTGCCCAAGGAAAAATGAAAGACTTAAATATAGAACATACATACTTCCCTGCTTTAGCAGCTATCATACTTCATATACTCTCTGTAGTGGATATGCTAAGTCACAAGTTGAACCAGCGATTGAGCACCCACAAGGAAGGCAGGGCCAGCCCAGGGGAGCTCAGGTGCATGCAGTGCACATGAGCCAATGGAAGGGGTGAATCCTGGCTCTACCTCCTCCCAGACTTCACTTAAGGGTTGGCAGTGGAGGTGAGGTGATACCACCTAGAGACCCCTGCCTACCTGAGGACTTTACAGGCTTTTTGAATGTAAGCAGCTTCTTTCTTTTATTTCTGCACCTGCTGCTGTCACATCTGAGTGGATCCTAACTCACTGCAACCTGCAGCCTTGCTGCTCTG
>NW_011105005.1:0-458 GCF_000146605.3 Meleagris gallopavo | reverse complement strand
ACTTTGAGACATTCATTGTTGGGCAGAGAAAACTCATTTAATTTAAACTAAAAAAAAAAAAACCAAAATAATTTCTACAGTTCTGTAGAAGGAAGGTGTTTAACAGAGTTGGTAATGTTTGCCTTACCTACATTCTCCCAGCATAATAGTAAATCAGGCTAATTGTTGTGATTTCAGCTTTTTCTCTTCTCGTCCTGGCTGCTTAGCCATCATCAATGCAGGAAAACATGACACGTGATTAAAACTTTTTTTAAGTTAAATATGTTAGTTCCTTTTTCTTCTAGATAGCTACTTACATATTCAAACATACATTTATTTACCTGAATTTAATTAGTATCTCATTACTGCTATGGCCAATGAAGGGTGTGCACAGTTGAAAGTATTAATACAAATATATGTTATTTATTTCTATGATAGAAAATGCTGATTGGCATGACCACAGAATAAAATTCTCTTCT
>NW_011105004.1:0-435 GCF_000146605.3 Meleagris gallopavo | reverse complement strand
TTTTTTAAACATATTTGTCACTGTTAGCTATGCATTTTGGCCTGCGATGAACACGAGCCTGCATCCCATCCTCATAAAAATCTGTACCAGAGGAGGTGACTCAATGTCCCTGTCACCCACTGTAGGAGTGCACCATCCATTGCCTCACTATGCACACATCCACTGTTTGATCTCCATAAACATTCAGCAAGTGTCGATGGATGGCAGTGGGTGCCATTTTTTTCCACATGGATGAATTCAATGACGCACCTTTGCTTTATCTTCACTCCTGTGTCAGATATCATTGCGTCAGACTGCCCCTCTGCTGCCTTCTGTAGCACAGCAACAAAATGTAATGGAATATTCAGGTTCAACGTCTCCTGCCATACCACCAACATCCGCCTCTGGTGGTGTGGGGCAACATAATAAGATGGAGGGTCTTACTTCTGGAGCAAC
>NW_011105003.1:0-2691 GCF_000146605.3 Meleagris gallopavo | reverse complement strand
ACTTGCACAGCTCAGAGAACACTTACTGCTTGGTGATCCCCATGTATTGATAGATGGTGACGGGATTGGTAACACCTTTCATGTCTCTCTGTGGCAACTCTTTGAAGCAGTAGCTGGGCAGGCGAGAGGCTGCATACGTCTCTGCATCACAGGACACCATCCCTGGGTAGGCCATCATCATGCGGGCGGCCAAATTCACCTTAAAGCCAAGGACTGCCACAGAGAAAGAGCATACGTCAGCGCAGTTGGGAAACCTTCAAGGCCAAGGGCAACCTCCCCTCCCGGGCACAAGCCAACCCAACTGCAGGCTAAGAGGACCCAAAGGGAACCACGTGTCTCTGAGCCCATCCTCCTGCCCCAAGGCCCCAACGGGCTGCAGTGTGCCCTTGCCTCAGCCCATCCGCCTTGTCCAGACCGACGGGCTGAAGCAGACCCATGCCAGCCTCACATTCCTAAGACAAAGGAGCCCTACCTGTGTGTTCAAACCTCTCGGGATGGCCAGTGAGGCCGCAGAACACCGTCCCGCTGCTGACCCCGACAGAAACTTGCCTGGCACACAGAGAGAGTGACGTGCATTCAGCAGCAGCCCTGCTGCAGTCCCGCTCGCCCTGTTCCATCCCTTCCCACCTCTCCCCTCCTCGGCACTGGGACCACACGCACCAGCATGGGACTTGGGGACTTAGAGAGCTTGGGGTGCAACACGCCCCGGTGGCAAGGGATGTAGGTAGCGCACACGCAAGACCATCTGGACCCTTCCCCCGAGGCCCGATGGCTGCAACCTGCACCAGGCCACAGGCTTTTCTCCTCAGCAAGGAGGCAAGCAGGTGCTGCCTGCACACCACCCACAACGGCAGTGACTGGAGGTCGAGGGACCGGACTCGGGCTTTGTTCCTGGCCCCATTGCCCGGAGGAGCCTGCCTCTGGCACT
This sequence comes from Meleagris gallopavo, assembly GCF_000146605.3. Lineage (NCBI taxonomy): Eukaryota > Metazoa > Chordata > Aves > Galliformes > Phasianidae > Meleagris > Meleagris gallopavo. The sequence goes on along the minus strand of NW_011105003.1, from coordinate 1,763 downwards.
GATGAGCTCTGTGCCCTGGTGAGGGCTCGCTCCTGCACGGTGACTGGCAGGCAGCACTTGGGGGCTGTGCCTGGCTGCCGTGGGCTAACCTGCCACCTCTGAGATGCTGCCTCCTTCCCGCCAGGGGCGAAGCAGGACAAGCCAGGGGGAACATCTCTTGCTCATCAGTCCTCTCGTGCCATCCCAGGCAGCACACACACCCCCTAACATGCACTCACTGGAGTTTTCCCAGCTCCGTGGAGGCCATGCAGAGGATCTGCATAGCACATTCCAAGGCGTGGGTGCTCTCACAGGCCAGCTTTTCTCCCGGAAATCCAAACACGCAGAGGAAGGTGCAACCCTGCAAGGAAGAGGTGCAGTACGCCTTGTTTTACAATACTGATGGCCAGCAGCTGATGCATTCTGCTACAGGCACCGGGGAGACCAGCGGAGCTTCAGGTCAACCCACAGCCTCAGATCCCAGCAGCAGGCAGAGCTGCTTCCCATTGCCTTGCTGCCAAACAGACAGAGGCATCCCGGGCGTGGGATGGCTGTCACACACTCACCTTGTCAAACAGAAGACTTTTGTTGATTTCACCCTTGTGAGGGCTGATGATTTCTGAAATCATACTGCTGCTATTGCTGAGGCTGCTGCTGAGCTCCACTGTGCTGATCTTGTCAGCAAACTGCAGCTGGACAAAGAGGCAGGTGACCGGCCGTAGCTCCGAGCACAGCTCCAGTGGCACGTTCTGATAAAGCTGCAAGAGAAGAGCACAACAGCTTTGCCAGCCTGCTCTCCCGGGGGCTTCTCTGGGCCCACAGCAGACACCGAGGGACAGCAGGCGTGCTGGTAATAGCATGTGCTAGTGGAGGATGGCGAAGTCCTCCCAGGTACCGAGTCCTGGCACAAAGCTACTCTGGCAACACTCTGTCCTGTGACACGTGCGGGCATGAGGGAGCTCTTTGCCATCCTCTAGGCACCTGAGCTGCCCGTTTTCCCGAGAGCTCCACACCGTCTCCTGCTGCCCTCCCTACACGCAGCCGCCAGCAGTAGTGGCCATACCTTCTGGAGAACAGCTGTCGATATGTGCTTCTCCAGCCTCGCTCCCACTTCAGGACCAGCAGAGCTCCTAAGAACCGGCCTTCGGAGGGCTAAGGAAAGGAAATGCAGGCCGTCACTGGCAGGGCAGGACTACAGGGGCTTGGGAAGCTGGACACGGCAAAGGAAAGATTCTCCTGCGCTTGCTCCCGCTCCTGTCTGAAGCAGGCAGGACCCACCTTTCCAGCCAGTCACAGGACAAGGAACTCACCCATCTCTTCCCCATGCCAATCCCCTCTGTACATGTTCAGCTGGCCTACAGCATCTTGGTATTCCTGGCGACTTAAGTGCCTCATTCCCATAACCTGAAGACACACAGGAGGAAAGGAATGCCACTGGCCTCCCCAGAAGCCCCAGGGCACACGGCCTGCCCCTTCACTCTCTCTTCCCAGACAAGGGCAAGCCCACCTCCCTGGACTTTCAGCTGAGGTGCAACGCCAACAGCTTTGGCTCTCTGCCTACGCTTATGGTTAGGGCTGTGGCCACGTTCAGCCTCTCAGCCGCCTCCCCACCCAAGTGCGGGTCTTCCAAAGGGCTCGAGGCCACACCATTCACCCACCTTCACGGCCCTTCTGCCAGCAATATAGTTGGCCCTGATTCGTTGCTGCTCACACAGCTCCCAGCAGGTCTGTGACAGCACGATTTCATAGGCAGCCGAAAGGTTTTGGGCCTCGATAACTTCGTC
>NW_011105002.1:0-324 GCF_000146605.3 Meleagris gallopavo | reverse complement strand
CAGTGATAGAGAGGCGATGGCCTCAAGTTGCACCACGGGGAGGTCCAGGTTGGATATTAGGAACAATGTGCTCTCAACAAGAACCGTGATGCACTGGCACGGGCTGCCCAGGGAGCTGGTGGAGTCATCATCCCTGGAGGGGTTCAAGGAAGATGTGGATGTGGCACTGAGGGTTGTGGCCAGTGTGCATAGTGGGGGTGGGCTGGGGTTGGACTTGGTGTTCCTAGAGGTCTTTTCCAGCCTTCATGATTCCATGATGCTGTGATCAGGTGCATCCTCTGAATAAGCTGAGTTTTGGCTCAGCTGGGTTCCTTCACAAGATTT
>NW_011105001.1:0-386 GCF_000146605.3 Meleagris gallopavo | reverse complement strand
ATATGAAAAGAAACCTTATTGCAATGCGTAAGTATTGTAAATGTCAGGTCTTGCAGAAATGCTCATGAAAGGAAAGCCTGGCTATGGATGTTGTCAAATAGGTATATAGTACTGTAAAAACTTAATCTACCATGGAACAGTGCAGTCCAGAGCAGTTTGTATCTTTTCAGATGAAGTATTCTTGCATTCAGGTGGCAGAAGATGAAGATGTTTGATTATGATGTGTTTGGGCAATGTTTTAATATCAGATCTCAGGATACAGGTCCTTTCCTCCAAGAAACTGTTGGATCTGGTGCTAACTCCTGTTACATTCATAATTGACCTGCTAGGTTACGGTTACCCATTATGCAGCTCTCTGATAAGGGTTATGGACCTGATTAGCTTTT
>NW_011105000.1:0-452 GCF_000146605.3 Meleagris gallopavo | reverse complement strand
CCCCTGGTGAGTTCTGGCTCTGGGCTGCCCACGTGCACAGTGCTGAGCGCGGTGCCCTGGATGGTGTCCAGGATGAGCTCAGCCCACGGTGCTGTGCCGCCTGCCAGCAGTGCTGTGCTGCTGGGGGTGCACAGACAGAGGTGCCACACAGAGCAACACTTCGGATGAGGCACTGTGTGGGTGGGTGCAGTGCTCCCCTGGGAGTTCCAAAAGGCACCCACGTATTTTTTGCTGTGTTTTGTGCTGTCTGTCTGTTGGGCGGTCATGGAGTGCAGTGTTTGGTGCCGCTATCGGTGCTTTTGCAGCAGTTCTTCATTGCACATTTCCTTTCAAACCAGCACAAACCAGCTAACACAAACACATGTGGAGCACCACACCGGGAAATTCCAAGCACGGCGCTTCCTCACACTTGCCATCATCTTACACATCCCCTTGGCAAGCAGACAGATATT
>NW_011104999.1:0-325 GCF_000146605.3 Meleagris gallopavo | reverse complement strand
TAATATTACAAGTGTGATTTTATTTGCGACATAATGCTTTTACATGCAACAATGCGGAAGACATACTTTTCTGATATCACTGTAGGTCCTTCACAGATCTCATCTTGATTAGAACTGCCCAAATAAAAAAAATGCAAGTGCAGCTCTGACTGGTTTCTCGCTTCATGGCTGAGTATCTCTGCTCAGTTTTCTGTTCTATACTGACGTACACAGGCAGCTGGCTTCTCTGCCTTTACACAGCTAACCACATCTAACACTACCACATGCCACCTGAAGGCAGCAAAACTAAAGCTGAGTAAGATAAGGGTATGCATTACAGTCTGCA
>NW_011104998.1:0-556 GCF_000146605.3 Meleagris gallopavo | reverse complement strand
CTTGGAAATTATTATATTGTTAAATGGGTTCATAGTGGAATTTCAATCAAATAAGGCTCTTAAGTCTTGGCTGCCTTGTTTTCAAAAGAACTGTGATGCAAGCCTACTTTTCACAAAAGACATGCTGACTAGTCCCAAGTATATCTATCCTATCTATGTCATATTTTTGTAGTTGTCCACTAAGAGTAATCTAAATTTCTACTTGTAGGCTTGTAATTCCTTAGTTTCCACATCAAATGCTTCCTAAAACCCGCCATCATATTTGCCATTCTCTAATCTTCAGTGCTGGGAAAATTTTAAGGGAAAAGTTGCACATCACCAATTGTATCACCAGCTATTTCCTACCTGCGTTCCTGTAGCACTCCTGAGTGAATACCACCTGTTCCAAGTAGTTTGTTATTAAGACAGTATTTGCTCTACAGACATACTGCAAGATTCTTCCTGTTTCACATTTCTTTGCAGTATAGCAACCAGATATAATTAAACATTTCAAATTAGCAATTCAGTAAACCACATGAATCAAATTCATCTGCTGTACCTTATTGTCTGGCTTTTG
>NW_011104997.1:0-460 GCF_000146605.3 Meleagris gallopavo | reverse complement strand
GTAGCTATGTTGTTAGGATATTTGTAGAAATAATGCTTATGTTGCATTATGACTCTGCATATATCTATCTAACCATCTGTGTGTAGTGGGGGTGTGTAGCACATCACACTGGTTATTGGCATATAAATCCACGCTAAAGCACTAACTGTATCATGTGGCTGCTCCAGATTTAAGGCCTTGTTATGCAGATTTTACAGGCATATAAATGTCCTGTTGCAAACAGGAATCAGGCTTACTATTGCCAGTGGAAGTCCCACTTGCAGAACAACATACCAAGCTCTCATGGGTCTGTGCTGATCACTGTGACGTGCCGTGTGTACGCAGCTGAGGCAAACTCAGAAGAACCACAGAGCCTCTTTCTCTTCTTGCACTACTCTGCTCTCTTGAGTTATGCCCTTACCTCATGTATATTGGTGCAGGTAGTGGAATCACATTCATGGTTGTCAGCTGGCCTTGGAGC
>NW_011104995.1:0-306 GCF_000146605.3 Meleagris gallopavo | reverse complement strand
AGTAATCAGTTTTACGTGGTATTTGTTACGCAGCTGTGTACTGCTGTCTTGTGTGTTATTTTTCTTTTAGTTTGAGGCAAGGGTACTGTAATGTCAAAATTAACAGATCACTGTAAGCTGTGTTCCTCCTATTTTTGGTTATCATCATGGAATTACGTTGTTTTTCCTTTTTTTCTCCTTAATGAAATAATATAGGAAAACGGGAAGTAAAAAAAAAAACAACAAAAAAAAACCACAACACCAACAGTTTGGCTTTAATAGCTGGTATTTATGTAACTTCCCTTAATGGCATGTTTTATGGAGGCC
>NW_011104994.1:0-310 GCF_000146605.3 Meleagris gallopavo | reverse complement strand
AAACCTTTTCCAGACAACTTACTAAGACTACCCAGTCTAATGAACTCCTGTAGGAAGGAAATACAAACAAATAGGCATATTTTTTCCCTAAAATGATTATGATTTGTTAATATGCAAAATTAAACATGACTACTTGATGAATAAATCAATGTCAGCAGCACAAAAAGAGGGAAATGGATCTGGCAGCATGTGTTATCCTAGTGCAGTCTATGTGAGGTTATACAGTGCATTCAGATCAAATTGTTAAATAACGTTTAGGGATGGAAGTACAAGAAAAATAGCCTGATCTGAATTTTCAAAGGTCTGAGAT
>NW_011104993.1:0-365 GCF_000146605.3 Meleagris gallopavo | reverse complement strand
CGGTATCCTGAACATCTGCACAGATCGCTGAGCTGTGTACTGGGGGCTCACTTTGGATTGCATAGTGGGCCACCCAGGAATACACTATCCACGCCTGACTAATCTGGAGCAAAGACATGTGGTTAGACATATGGAATGCAGTTAAACACAGGACTGTATGTGTCTACCATGTCTCTGGTCACCAACTCCTACAGTCACTGGGAAAGGACAAGGCTGACACGCTGGTCCAAGTTCGATGGATTCACCATCTGAGAATATCACCCATTGGTTACACCAGAAACTATGGCATGCGGGACAAAAGGCAATGTGGGCAGCTGCTAAAGCATGGGGATTGCCCATACAGCTACCTAACATCACCCAGGCAT
>NW_011104992.1:0-507 GCF_000146605.3 Meleagris gallopavo | reverse complement strand
TAGAGTAATTTAACTGTGGCGAGCCAAAAGTAAACATGAAGACATTTTATACATATATATATTTTTAAATGTTTTGCAGAAAGCTGTAGAAGAACCACTAAATGGTAGGTGATATTCAAGGCTTACCTTCTAATTAAAGGATTAATTATGGAAGTAATTAAAAAATAAAAATAAAAAAATAGTAGTTCCCAATGCAACAGCACTGAGATGGCAGATAGAGCCATGTAAACTGCCATATGTGAGTCAGTAAGTTTGATCTCTCACTGAAATAGTCTGCAGCTCCAAACCCTCTGTTCTGCACTGCTGTTCCTTCTAGCCATGCCACTTGGGGGCTGTTTTGGAGCAATTGTAATACCTCAGTATATTGTGTCCCTCCCACTTTTTTTTCTTTCCCTCTTGAAAGCAGTGTTAGTACTACTTTATAAGCATTTATTTTAGTGGAAAACTTGTGATTCTAGCAAAATCTAGCCCTGTCATTCAAAACAATATCAAAACTATAGTTTTGAT
>NW_011104991.1:0-447 GCF_000146605.3 Meleagris gallopavo | reverse complement strand
CGGGCATGAGATTAAGAAACAACGGTTCAAATGTGGGTCCGACCACAGAATCACAGAATCACAGAATTGTAGGGGTTGGAAGGGACCTCCAGAGATCATCGAGACCAACCTCCCTGCCAAAGCAGGTTCCCTACACCAGGTCGCACAAGTAGATGTCCAGGCGGGTCTTGAATATCTCCAGAGAAGGAGACTCCACAACCTCCCTGGGCAGCCTGTTCCAGTGCTCCGTCACCCTCACCGTGAAGAAGTTCTTACGCACATTCGTGCAAAACTTCCTATGCTGCAGCTTATGTCCGTTTCCCCTCCGTCCTGTCTCCACGTACCACTGAAAAGAGACTGGCCTCACCGCTATGGCCGCCACACCTCAGATATTTATAAACCTGGATCAGGTCCCCTCTCAGTCTTCTTTTCTCAAGGCTAAACAGACCCAGTTTACTTAGCCTTTCT
>NW_011104990.1:0-663 GCF_000146605.3 Meleagris gallopavo | reverse complement strand
GCTGTTCCGGGGCTCCGTCCCCAGAGGAACACTGCCATCTATTTGCTTAGCATCAGATGCACCGGTACAAGAATTCAACGATAAACAAATCATCCAGAAGCAGCAGCTGAGACTGGAGAAGCATCACTGCTCAGTCCCTCCCTTGGTGTCTCTGTTCCATCCCCCGAGATGCCCCACTATATTCTAGAGGACTCTGAAGTGCCCTGGCCACAAGCACCAAGTTGAGCAGCAGTCAGAGCAATGCCAACAGTGGCAGAATGCAGGCCATTCCCAGGCTTATCTCCTCACCTCCAGAGGCTGAGCACCTGCTGCAGGTGCAGCCCTGCCCCCAGGCCTTGCTGCTGCTCTGGGGGCTCCTGGGAGTGACAACGAATCCACAAAGGGTGTGCACACAAAAACCAAAGTCTCCTCTCCTCCAAATCAGCGCTCAGTCTCAAAGACAGGCGGTCTCATCAGTAGCAATATTCTAGGGGAATGTCTTCCTGTTGCACTTCAAGTTGTAAATTTAAACACAAGATTTATAAAACAAAGTGCCAGACAGGGCCAGGTTCTCAGGCAGGCAGGCAGCCAGCAGAGCCACATCCACAGCCCAAGGCTTGCTCCCAAGGCTGGGAGACACACCTCCTGTGCCCCTTGCCCTTCCATCATCACCTGCTCATCACC
>NW_011104989.1:0-440 GCF_000146605.3 Meleagris gallopavo | reverse complement strand
GGATTGTTTTCAGCTTTTTTTTTCTTTCAGATTTTGTTGTTGTTTTAACAACGCTGTGGTATGAAAAGATGTATCATTGAGTAGGCATGCAGTGTGGTGGAAATGTCACAGTTTCCTTGTCGATCTGTTGTTTTGCCAAGATGCTACTAATAGGAAACAGCAAAATGAAAACTGTTGCAGTGTTCCAGCAACACACATAGTTTGCATTGTTAGTTAAATGCAGTATGTGATCTTGGAGTAAGTTTTATGTCAAATGTTTATTATTCTACACAGTGCAAGGCATGCTGAAATACAGACATTTGTGACTAGAATTTTTTAAGAGAATATTAGTGAAATCTGATCTAGATGACTTCTCATGGTCCTCTTTTTTTGGTCAGTACTATGAACTGACAAAGCTCCTGAGTTCTGTTCACTAAAGCATTTAAAGAGAAACATTTGTC
>NW_011104988.1:0-475 GCF_000146605.3 Meleagris gallopavo | reverse complement strand
GCAGGTGTACATTTCTACAGCTGGACCTACTGCTCACCTCCTGCCCTGGGTGTATCATCTCCATTGCTCCTTCCAATTTGGAGATTTTCACATGGAGCTTAGGGAAGGAAGTAATTGCTGAAGCACTGTAACAGCAAGATCGCATTCTCTGGAAAGAGTGACTCTGGGAAGGCCCACTCTGCAGGGAATTTGGGCAAATGTCAGAGAACAAAGAAACAATCTGCATGGGACTGCAAAGCTCAGGTGAGTTTCAGACCACCTGCTTAAAGCCCTCAGTGCACAGCAGAGCACACAAATCACAATGCAGCATATGTTCTCTGCACAGCCCATGCAAAAAACTGGGTTGTCCAGGAGTGTACATGGAGACGAGTTCCAGGTCAGGGTCTCCTTTGTCACTTTTCATTCCTCTCAAGCCACAGACATCGGTCTCTTCTCGAAGAGGATGTTGACCTCCAGGTCTCTGTGAGCACAGGGG
>NW_011104987.1:0-494 GCF_000146605.3 Meleagris gallopavo | reverse complement strand
CTTAGTGGTGATGCTTTGACTGCTTGATCTTTCCTTCTTTTATGCTTGATAACAGTTTTTACAAAGTTCACTTTGTGCTGTGGGTTGGGGTTTCCATGCTGTGTTCATTTCATTTTTGTTGCAGGAGAGTTTTTCATTTATGTAATTATGTTGCACGGTATCTCTTTCTATTCATAAATGAGGGGGGAGTAAGGATGATGGATCTGTTGCATACTGTTCAACTGCTGTTCTTCCTATTAGTTCCTTTAATAAGTTTTTATAATACAAATCCCTACATTTGCAAAGTCCCTAAAACATGATGTATGAAATAGAAAGAAGCAATGTAAAACCACAAAAAAAAGGATTTATTAAATAAGGGGAAAAAATTTATGTATATATATATATACACGCAGACACACGTGTGTGTATGTATATAAACAATGTATACTTTGTGTATATAAGGGTGGTTTTTTTTTGAGATACTTTAAACAAATAATTTAAATAATTATGAGTCC
>NW_011104986.1:0-507 GCF_000146605.3 Meleagris gallopavo | reverse complement strand
TTATGTTGTAAGTTAGATTCCAGAAATCTAGTTAATTTATCTTATTAATTGAGGTACTCTTTCAAGTTGTCAAATGCAAGTATCCTTGTTTAATTTAGTTTTTTTTTTCCTTTTCTTTCTTTTTCTTATATTTTTTCCCTCTAGGGAAACAACAACAACAACAACAACAACAACAAATTGCTTTTTCTCTCACTGCTAAGAAAGAAACTATTTTTACCACCTTCAGGGTAAAACAAATAGGGTGTTACTCACTTTTAACATTTTTGCAAAATATAGTATGACAGACTATATACATATAATGGTACCATTCTCTGATGCATATAGCAGTAATCTTGGTATGCTGTTGAGCTGTAAAATAACAGCACTTTATCACTTTAATGCATCCAGACATGAAGTCCCCAATACAGGAGAGACATGGACCTGTTGGAGCATGTCCTGAGGACGGCCACAACAATGATACAACAGATAGAATACTTCCTCCATGAGGACAGAATGAGAGAGCTGAAG
>NW_011104985.1:0-379 GCF_000146605.3 Meleagris gallopavo | reverse complement strand
TAAGAGCGGGCAGAAAACTGCTGCACACGAGGTTTCTTTAAGCCCTGGAATTACTACTAAGCACTTCCAGCTGCTCTACAATGGGCTTCCTTCCACCCTGGTAGCCTGGGAGCTGAACACACCACATTGAAGAAGAAGATCCTAGCCTACAACACCTCACCCTCTATTTCCTCCTTGACCAGACAGATGAGAGAGCTCATGAATGGGAACTGTTTGGATTGAGGGGTCAGGAAACAAATCCCAACTTCCCAGCCCAAGGTCCCCAGTGCTTAGCACCAACCCATCACTAACATTAACTCCAGAGCATCACACGGTTTCTCTCTCATGGTGCTTCTGGTGCTCCTTTCTTCTAGCCACCCTTTCACACCTAAGGAACTAC
>NW_011104984.1:0-405 GCF_000146605.3 Meleagris gallopavo | reverse complement strand
GTAGAAGGTAATAATTTAGGAGTGAAATTTGATATCAGTGTTAAAGAGATCCCAAGTGGCTGAATGACAGAAGTCCTGCCACCTTAGGCCCTGCTGGAAAATGGAGGGTATAGCCACTTCCCTGGCAATAAATTCTTGAGAAGTCCAACAACATGCTCTCGTGCATGGCAGAGCAGTGTCTGCTGCTCAGTGCAACACCTGTGCTCAGCCCTTTCTTGCCTTCATTAGGGGAAGGCATATGAAAAACAGCCCTCACACTGAACAGTCTATACAGAGCACAAGCACATCCAGTAGACCTGAGCTGAATCCCAGCCCCAGTGTCCTCTCTATAGGAAGAGAACAACTGGTGCAGACTTCATTCCTGGCTCTGGGCTCAAATTTCAGCCTAGGCATTCCTGGCAATGT
>NW_011104983.1:0-397 GCF_000146605.3 Meleagris gallopavo | reverse complement strand
CATTAAAATGTACATTAAAATTAACTTCCACTTTATCTCTTGATAGCTCCGGTATCTTGAAAATACTTTTTAACAGGATCTTCCACCCTGTTTTATTTAATGTTACCTCTCTATGGAGAACCCATATCACCTGGATGGTGTCAAATGTTGGCCCTGCTAAGCAAGCTTTAGGGCATCTCCTCACTTGTTATTTAGCCTCTTGATTGTCACTGACACACAGGAAGAAATAACAAAACAAAAAAAAATGCCCAGGGAATGGTTATAGACTCAAAGCTACTATTTTAAGTGATTATACTGACATAATTAGCTAACATATAACAAAATGTGTGAACTGTGAATTGTGCTCACTATACATACATTTTATTTGTGGAAAGTGGCTATCACGATTACCATACAT
>NW_011104982.1:0-348 GCF_000146605.3 Meleagris gallopavo | reverse complement strand
TTCCTTCTTCAGACCCATTAAATGTTTGCTGCATCCTTTAGTGTGTCCTTCCCTGCTTCTGTGGAAGAATGGTGGCTTCTACTCAATCCAACAGGAGTGGCAAAAGCTAAGTGGACATAGCAGTGGTTGTATCTGGATAAGAGAAACAAGAACATGTAATGGATCCAAAGGAACAGTTAAATCTGGCAACTGCTAACTCATTTTGTCTAGGCATGTTTTTGAGGGAAAGATTTCCCAAGCACAACGTGTGTGTGTTTCTCCCTGCCGGGGTCATTGATAGCGGAGTTTCCCTGCATTCCCCAGGCTGGGTGCACCTGCAATCAGATGTCCTGCACTTCAGCCAAGCCT
>NW_011104981.1:0-427 GCF_000146605.3 Meleagris gallopavo | reverse complement strand
ATGTCGGGCAGTATTCAAAAGAGAAAGAAGTTGAACGTTGCCATTAATTTTCTCTCTTTTGCCATCTGAATTGCCTGCAGATGGATTTTGGAAAATGCAGATTGTGTCTAGGCTTTAGAAATTCCACCCAGGGCAAAATAATTTTTTCAATTAGATGAGTTTGGGCTGAAGAGATAGGGAGAAGAAAAGATTAGGACCGGAAACAAAATGAAGAGCTCTGGGATAAGCGTGGGAGGAAACAATAGTTTGAACTGAGAAGAGATGCAAAACGTGAATGTCAGAGACTTCAGAGAAAGCATGTAGAATTAGTATTTCATGGTTGGGCATTATTCTCCCCTCTCCTAGCATAATAGTTGTCGCTAGAGCCTAGGAGAAAGTAAACAGGATTGCTGTCCTCTGTCTTCCCTTTCTCCCAATCCCTCTTTTT
>NW_011104980.1:0-529 GCF_000146605.3 Meleagris gallopavo | reverse complement strand
ATTGAGAGAATTTCTTTTATGGCTGGTGTGAACTAAAGCTGTGAGAGAAAAAGATGTTAAAATTAGTTTTTCCATTAAAAATAGACCTATATGGTGAATAGTACCAATACTGAAGAATGAATCAGAGTGATCCCACAGTAGACAAGGAGGGAGAGATAGCAGGATTCATCCAGATATCTTTAATTTTTACTGAAATTCATCAAGGTCTTTATCTTTTGTCCTATCCAAGGAAGAGACTTCCCAAACTCTAGTACCTGGTACCATTAACTACTTAGAAAATTGCACATAAAAATAATTTGACTTCAACACCTCCTTTGAGAGAAGTGGGGAGTAACTGATTATGGAGCAGAAGGTGTCAAGCAACACCTTCCTCCACTACTTTTCTGACATTATGCTGCATGAAGCAGCAGTTGCTATTGTTGGGAGGAGGTTCTTTTACTATGGTAGTAGTATGTGCCAAGTGAGAACATTTGGACATTTGTCTTAATGTCAGAACGGGTGGGTGGTTCGGAGGAAGTGCTGTGATCTG
>NW_011104979.1:0-554 GCF_000146605.3 Meleagris gallopavo | reverse complement strand
CCAGCACAGCATCCCCTGGGGAAAGGAAGGGGAAGGTGAAGGCTCTCCTGAGGGCTGACTGTCCCTGAGTTGCACCCAGCCGCAGGGACAGCAGCAAGCAGCCGGGCGGCGTGCAGAGGAAGATGGGACTGTGGGAGGGCATCATCCTGAAGGACCTCCGGGGCAGCCTAGCCTCAGGGACCCCTCCCATCTGCTGGGCCAGCCACAGCGACCTCCAGGGCAGCAGAGCAAGAGGGTGGGTGGTGGGGGGCAGCGGTGAGGCCGGCACCCCCCACCGCCAGTGCCCCTCAGCACTCAAAGACTCAAAGGGTTCCCTCTCCCCCACGCTTCTCCCACGCCTCAGCGCTCCTGTAGAAGCCCTGCTCAAAGCTGGAGACAAAGCAGTTCCCCTTGGCTCTCTGCAAAAAGCAGGGTGGAATCCAGGAGGCTCCCACGAGAGACGCTGCGCATCAGCACGACACTGACTCTGCCTCCTCCTAAGGACACACCTGCAAACTTCAGGATGTCTCCTCCAAAATCCAGCACCACTGCAGACAAAGAGAAGGAAAAACAGA
>NW_011104978.1:0-431 GCF_000146605.3 Meleagris gallopavo | reverse complement strand
TACAAGTTCTTAATTATGATTTACAGAAAATCACAGAATCATTGAGTTTGGAAAAACACTAAGATCTAGTCCAACCATCAACCCACACCTGCAACCACTCTAGACCACATCTCTCAGTGACATCTATTCTTCTCTTGAAAAGCCTGAGGGGTGGTGACTCCACTGCTTCCTTGGGCAGCCTGTTACAATCCTGTATTTCCTTTCATCTTTTGCTGCAGAAACAAAGATTACTGTAAATGCATATGCTTATTAAAATGATCCCCCAGTTTTGCATGTGTTGGCTCTGAGCTCGTTGCCAAAGCTAAACCAATATTCTTAAAAATATAATTGCACTTAATGTTCTAAATGGTGCTTCTAATGGGTAATTATGCCCATGCTTTCTGGATTTTATATCTATGTCAATAATGACGCGCAGCATTAATAGTCTTCCC
>NW_011104977.1:0-314 GCF_000146605.3 Meleagris gallopavo | reverse complement strand
CAGCATGCGTCTCAGGGATTGCTGCCCTATGTTCTTGGCTATTGATTATGATCAACAAAAGAACAATTTGAGAGCTGTAAACTTTGGATGGAATTAGTGGTTCACTAATCTAACTTTCCTTCTGAAAACAGAACCCCTGTAGAAAGTTTTTGAGGAGCAATCTGTCTACCTGAGAAATTCAGTGAATAGAGATCAAGAAGAAAAGGTTTGGGGTTAGTTTTCTAGATGTGAATTACCCATGCCTCTTTCCAAAACTTTTCTTGTGATGTCCCACTGAAAACATTAGAAATCTTTGTGTTTAGGAATACTTTGTT
>NW_011104976.1:0-681 GCF_000146605.3 Meleagris gallopavo | reverse complement strand
TTAGAAGCACAAATTAAGATGCCTACCCAAATTAAGCTAATTCTCTTTAAAGTACTTTCATTTTATTATGCACGTATTTCAGTATATCTAGAAAAATGACAGCTGTATTGACTGCATTTGCATAAAATTCATCATCAAAATCCTTTTTATTCCCCTAGTTACAGTTCTGTTCTTGTAGTGGACTCTTAGTTATATTCTTGACTAGGGAGAATCAAATCTGCAGTCCAGCAACAAGAGAAATGCTTGACTCAAATCTTGCAGCAAAGTACAAAGAACATTTAATGTCTGAAGTTCTAAAAGCTTAAGCTGAAGGTTTGGTGTTTTCTCTCCGAACTCTTCTAGCCGGTATGGACCGCCTGTTCGTACTGAACACAGGATCATAGTTGAAAACCTTTCATCCCGTATCAGCTGGCAGGTGAGTTATTATCTTATCTTCTTTTTTTTTCACTCTTCATTTTCCTACCCTGCAAGTTAGTGCTCTCAGCTGAAATTTTTATTAAAGCCATCATAAATATTCATTATAAATAAAAAAAGTAGGCAATAAAATCAGTTATAAAGTCAGTATTCAAAGCAAGTCTTGGGTTTCAAAGCTGTGTAAATGGTTCAGTAATAGATTTTATAGTTGAGGATCTATTTGTGCTTACTCATATTTGCCTAACTGATAGAACTTTGAAAGACTTT
>NW_011104975.1:0-451 GCF_000146605.3 Meleagris gallopavo | reverse complement strand
ATCAGGTCTGTGCAGTGTTTCAGTGTACTTGTGGTGTATGTCAGTTTTCTTTGTGGCTACACTGGTTATACAGGCTGGAGGCTCTCCATTGATTTACCACATTCCGCAGCTTTTAGGGTCAGATTTTAATGCAAGTCCAGTAACAAGTTCTGTTTTGCAGGCAAGGAACCTGCAGTCACTTGGACTTCTGTTGTTTTTACTTTGCCTTATTTCTCTACCCAAGTTACTCCCGCTTTTCTTATTAGCGGTCACTTGCCTCATTTCCTTCTTTTTTTTTTCTTTTTTTTTTGCTTGTTTACCATTCTTCGGTTGTTTTCAAGGAGAAAGATCTCTCCTGATGAATGTGTTATGTAACTGCAGAACTGTAGTGAGCATTGTGCGGATGAAAGGCCCTGAATAGCACAGGCACACCCTGTAATGGAGGCTATTCTTAGGGCAATGCTGGTGTCCC
>NW_011104974.1:0-436 GCF_000146605.3 Meleagris gallopavo | reverse complement strand
CTATCACTGTCAGACCATGTAAAAAGTTTGTCCCCCTCCTGCTTGTAAACTCCCTTCAAGTATTAGAAGGCTGCCATGAGGTCTCCCTGCAGCCTTCTCTTCTCCAGACTGAGCAAGCCGAACTTCCACGGCATTTCTTCATAGGAGAGGTGTTCCAGCCCTCTCCTGGACCTACTCCAACAGCTCCATGTCCCTCCTGTACTGGGAACCCCAGGCTTGGACACAGTACTCCAGATTGGTCTCACAAGGGCAGACTAGAGGGGGACAATCACCTTCCTTGCCCTGCCAGCCACCCCTCTTCTGAGCAGCCCAGGGTACTGTTAACCTTCTGGACTACAAGTGCCCATTGCTGGATCGTGTTCAGATTTTGTCCATCAAGACCTGCAGAGATGCTCTCAATGTTTTCTTCTCCCAGTCTGTACTCATACAATCATAT
>NW_011104973.1:0-307 GCF_000146605.3 Meleagris gallopavo | reverse complement strand
TGTTAGCTATTGGGGAGGACAACTGCTTCGTTGCTCTATTTTCTTCTTCCTTTCTTTCCCTTGTGCTGCTCTCAAAGTAGATGGTAAAATATGGAGCTTCCAAAGTGACGTATACAAAACTCTCACTGAAATAAGTTCTGAGGAAACTCAGAATCTTACAGCATTACAAAGACTCTGCTGACAAGTGTTGAAGAGGACGAAGTATGGCCAAAACGCATTGCTTCTCTTTTTTTACTTTTCTCTGAAATATTAGAAACTGGTATATTTTTAAGCATGCCAAATATCACCTAAAACCATTTTTTTCCAG
>NW_011104972.1:0-484 GCF_000146605.3 Meleagris gallopavo | reverse complement strand
GAAGAACACATGTATGCAGTACTCCACCTCCTGGGAAAATTGATAAAACGATTCAAACCACGTGAGTTTCACATGACTTATGCTATCACTGCATGAGCTAAAGAATGCTGTAGCATAACTTACTCTAAATTAAATTTGCTTCACCAGCTTAACAATCCACACACCAGAAGGTGCTCAACTAGTAGATGAATATTGTTGGCAAATCAAAACATGCAAAATAGCAAAACAGGATTCAAAAAATCCTGCCAGCAATACTCCATAGGGACGGGGGGGACTTGGTGTCTTTAAAGGTTCCTTCCAACCCAAACCATTCTAAGAGTTCTCAAAGCACTGGCATAGCTAAATTCCTAGAAATTGCTAGAAATAGAACTAGAAAATACTATTTCCAAACTTCTAACCAACCAGTCCTTTATCTCTGTGCCAAAGCAGGTTTGGTGAGAGTGCCAACTCTGGGGGATGAATTTGCTGAAGTGAGCAAGTCGTT
>NW_011104971.1:0-348 GCF_000146605.3 Meleagris gallopavo | reverse complement strand
GAAAAGCAACAGGAAAAATTGGTTCAGAAAGAATGAAACAAATCCTTAAACACAAGATTAGTCTTGACACTTGGTTCAATAAGGGGATGAAGTCCATCCAAGGCATTGTCAACAGAATGAGAAATAAGGCAGGTGAAAAGAAAGGAAAAAATATGTTCTCAACAGTTGTTGATCATAAAGACATAATATCACTGAGAGGGATCTCATAACAGTGAGGAAAACGTTGCATTGACTTTCAGGATTAGAGAGTTCGGGTAAGGGAAATGCATAATTTCCTCCTTAGAAGAGAAGTTTCAGAGGAATGAATGAAAGGGATGAAAGGACAGATTTGGAAACTATCAATACTTT
>NW_011104970.1:0-373 GCF_000146605.3 Meleagris gallopavo | reverse complement strand
GTTATTTGGGGAAACTGTCCATGGACTCTCTTATGTCAAGACTTGAAAAGCAGGGTTTGGGGCACACTTAGATATCCGCTATTTGCTTCTCCATCTTACTTGGACAGCTGCAGTAAAAAGGCCTGCAAAAAGGAGAGGGGATGGCAGAGGCTCACAAGAAGCTGCTTTGGTTGTGTTCCCATACCAGAGTGCCCACTTGCATCTCCTTCATTCACACCCATGCCATTGCTTCTCTGTGCGTGAGACTGGGACTTGATACTTTCCATCATGTTTTTCCTTCATGGATATTAGCGCATCAGAGAGCCAGGGAAGAGCTTTAAGGGCTGAATGGGGAATAACACTCTTGGGATGGGTAGCTGGCTTCAATCCAAAT
>NW_011104969.1:0-367 GCF_000146605.3 Meleagris gallopavo | reverse complement strand
GGTGCATGTGCTTTCTCTCAAAGCTTCCACAAATCTCCTGGCAGGCTGCTCACCCCAGTTCTTTCTCCTTTTCTTCCACTCTCGCTAACACTTTCATGTTCAAGGGAAGAGATGCTCAAACACTCTCGTACCAGCCAGAAAGCACCACCTGCTGTCTCTGCCACAAAAAGGCTACGAGTCAAGCATGGCACTAGAAAGGCATTGCCAATCTTCCTCTCCCAGAAGCAGGACAGACACAGAACCTTACTCTGAACCCCGTCAAAATATACTCTGCACAGAAAAGCTTCCCCAGTCAAAGGCAACTCACAGAAACCAGAATGCCATAGGCTCACTTGTATAAGGGGCTGGGAACCTCCACTCTGCACTG
>NW_011104968.1:0-333 GCF_000146605.3 Meleagris gallopavo | reverse complement strand
TAAGCTAACTTGTTTTTAAGATCAGCCTACGAGGTATCCCACAGCACAAACTGAGAACAGCCAACACACAAATACCAGAAATACCTTTGTAGTGAGCGATGGGTAGCTCTTGTTGACTTTGCGGAGACCATCCAACATTTTGGGGAGCTCGGAGGGGTTGACTGGCTCTACTGCTATTTTGATGACAGATGTTGTGTTGAACTTCAAAGGCCGGAAGATCTGAGCCTGAAATCAGGTAAGGACAAAAAGTTTTGCATCACTGATGGACACTGGGGTCTGACGGAGCGTTTGAGTTTATTTAACGTCACCATCCGAGCTTTTAAGATTTATTCC
>NW_011104967.1:0-558 GCF_000146605.3 Meleagris gallopavo | reverse complement strand
TGAGTCGTAAAAGAAATTTTTTTTGTTAAGTTTTATCTTTAACATTGCTATGAACTTAAAAGTAGAAGAATTATTGGGTGAAATTGTCCCTTCAATAGTGATAGAATTAGGCATTTCATTTTAGGCTCAGTGCAGTTTAGCACATCAGCAACAACATGCTAACTGCAAGTAGTACATTTCCTAGGAAATCTTAATTTGCCTGGATGCTAATGTTACATATTGTCTTGAAGTAGGAGGATTTGCTATGTCACCTTTGGGGGTTTAGTTGAGCATTGAGGTTTGCATCACTGTGATGATGGTGAATTTGATTTTGGTTTGAACTCATTTTTAATTTTTACTGGTGATGGGATTAGACATGATTGTCTGAGTCATCACTGGGTCCTCTCCCAGTTCTCAGAAGGTAATTGTATGTTAGGTATCTAGCTCCGATGAGCTCATGAAAGAGTTCTCCCCACACCACTAAACACATCCCAGTACTTCATAATAAAACACATATGCTGCCAGATGGTAAATATGCAAAACTTCTTCAAATATATGCTTTAAAATGTATAGTGTCTG
>NW_011104966.1:0-510 GCF_000146605.3 Meleagris gallopavo | reverse complement strand
CATTTGAGTGTTTGCATGGCTGCTTTTGCCACCTCTGTGGTGATGCACCCTTCCTGGTGCTCTTGTGAAATGCACTGTGTATCTCGCATCTCTCAGGCCAAAATGCAGGGACTCAAAGCAAAGACAGTGCCAGGGTAGTGAAAGGCAGGTATCATTTGTGTAGGAACACAAGTGGAGTGAAAACACTGAGATCTGTTTTCATAAGCTATTGAGATATGTGGAAGAGATAGATCACTTCTTTCAAGGACAGCTTGAGGCATGAAACATAGGGGAGCTCTTTGCAGATAGGTTAGAATGGGAGGATGTATTGACAGACTGCATTAGTAGACTCTCAGGGTACTGGGTTTACTGGACAGATCTCACCTTCGGATGCAAGAGCTGGGTTGTTTTTTCCAGGTTCTATTTTTTTGTAATTTTTCCAATCTACCTTTAAATATTTTAAATGAAAGGATTTTTACTTCCCTGCAGTAACACGCCCTTCCTCAGCCTAGCAGGCTGTTGAAAGGGAAG
>NW_011104965.1:0-425 GCF_000146605.3 Meleagris gallopavo | reverse complement strand
CCATCCACCCATGCACGCATTCCTCCCTAAAGGCAGATTCCATCCTGGCACTGTTATTCCCCAGCAGAGCACTGGGGAACAGAGACAGTTCAGCCATCATGACTTTCCCCTGGGGCTGGAGGGACTGTTTCTCTCCCACTCATTTTTCCACCTTCCTTTTCCTCCTCTGGTCTGCAAGTCTGAGGCTGATGACTCTTTGATGGCTCCTTCTTACAGATATGGAGTAGTTGGAGAGAGGTCAGCTGGTAAAAGGAAAATTGAATTTCAGAGGCAGCAGATACACTTGAAGCCTTATTTTAGAGTTAATAACCCTAATCTTAATCCTAACCCTAACCCTAACCCTCCCGCCTATGTAAACACTTCCGTCTCTATAGCCAGACTCAGCTTTCTAATGCACAGCCAGAGACTCACCACAATGGGAATGC
>NW_011104964.1:0-477 GCF_000146605.3 Meleagris gallopavo | reverse complement strand
GGTGTCTGAGGTCTTTGATGTTAGCTGTTTGTTGTTCCGTGGGCATGATTGCATGTACATTTCTCTTTAAAGCTAGCCTCTGAGGCTGCTCAAAATCAATTACATTAGCCGTGCATTAACCTTGCTGCTCTGCATTTAAAGCACAACTGTTGCACAGCTTCTAGGTGTTCTTGCACTGATGCCAGACTCCTGCAGGAGCCAGAAGTCACTGGGGCACGCCTTGCCTGCCGCGCTTCCGTTGTTTAGGGCTTCCTTCTTTGTCAAGCTCTTCCAGCTTACTGAGCTGTTCTGCTTGCGCAAGTAGCTGCTGTCTCCAGCAGTTGCCTTTCCTGGTTCAAATGCCACAGCATTTGACCATCTCTGACTACTTTTCTCTCAATTTACAGTTGAAGCTTTGGTATCTGCATTCTTGGGCTTTCACTGCAGAACAAGTACAGTTTCTGTCCTTGGTCATTTACTCCATTTGGCTTCTGCCTG
>NW_011104963.1:0-667 GCF_000146605.3 Meleagris gallopavo | reverse complement strand
CTACATGACTTTCATGTAACTGCCATTAGGGTACCAGATTAAAAACCCTGAATCTTAGATAAGTATTTTGCTCTATCAAGTAGAATTGCTCAAAGGATATTTATGTCTTTTCCAAGAACTTTGAATGCTTTCGAAACCCCAGGGGTATGATCCAACAAACAATGTTAGCACACTGAAGCAGTGGGTGGTGAAACACTGTAAAACACTATGAAATGCTGTGGGCCAGTGGATCATTTCCTCTGGTGCAGATTTTTATGAGCGTGGCATGCAGGCTCTTGTTAATTGCTAGTGAAAATGCATAGCTAATGGTGGTGACTACGTTGAAGAATAGCGTTCTGTACCTGAGACTCTGCAGTGTTATTCTGCTTGTTGTATCTGTTGTCATTTCCATGGAAATCAATAGGAAGCATTACTTTCAGAGTGACCTACATACTATTCTAAAAGTATTTTACTCTACTGCTGTGTAAGTCACTGCAACTTGAAAACTGGTTAGGATTGCTGGCACTCAGATGTTGCGTTAGCTCGTGGTTCCCCACTTTACCCACCACAGTGTTGGATTCTGCTTTTACATATTATTTCTACAGGTTTCGGCTATGCTTCTCTCATTTGAAACATCTGAACAGTGAACACCAATGTAGTGAGAACACTAATGCTTGTAGACACACAC
>NW_011104962.1:0-595 GCF_000146605.3 Meleagris gallopavo | reverse complement strand
CTCATTTAATCCTGTCGCGATCAGACAGTCCTGAAGGTACAAGGTATCTCCATCTTATTTTCACTCTCAGTAGCCATTCCAGTTAAATCCAATTTCACCTTCAATTTACAACAGAGGCAAAGCTAAGTTCTCAGCAAAGAGAAAATGAGAAAGAAAATCAGAGGGAAGACTAATTTTCAAGATTTAAACAACAAGAAATCAAACTCACAGAAAGTTTCAATCTCCTCTTTTAAAACAATGCTAACACTGAAATATTGCTAACAAAGGAATGGAAGGATATTAGATTCTACCAGCATTGCTTTGCCTTGTTCCCACATATGGTAGTTCAGAAATGCTCCTGCAAGACAATACTGTTTCCTCTATGGAGACCAACTTCTCAGGCCTCTTCCCAAAAGGCTGAATACACAAATCAGCCAGAAAATTTCTCAAAGTGAAATCAAATCACATCTGCAACTAAGTAGAGGCATCTCACATTAAACAGACCATCCATCACCTACAATGCGTACATCACGCAAGACTCAAAATTGGCAGAAAAAATAAACTTGCTGTGTCAGGCAATTCATGCTGCTTTGTGCTTAGCCACTCACAGAACCCA
>NW_011104961.1:0-699 GCF_000146605.3 Meleagris gallopavo | reverse complement strand
TGTGGGCATCTTTGTGCCATGAAACTCTGCTGCTAATAACTACATCTACGTAAAGTGTGTTAAGTCTGAAAGTGGAATCATGGAATCATTAAGGTTGGAAAAGATGGCTGAGATCATTGAGTCCAGCCATCAGCCCATACCCTCTAACCATACCCTCTAACCCCTGTTCTTCAGTGCCACTTCCACCCTTTTCTTGAAAACCTCATTAGAAACAGCTCACTGTGTTCATCAGAACATCCCAGAACTTTTGGAGCAACTCTGGACCCCACCTGGGGTTGCAGCAAGTTGCACACGATTGGTAATGTTAAATCAGCAGCCTATCCAAGGTAGCTGCATCAGCCAAACTATTAGGAAATGGTGCTACATCCCTAGTAGGACTGAGCTTTGCTCTTATTGTATAGCCCAGAACTTTTCCAACCCACATTCTCTGAAAATCTCTGCTGAAACACACCGGTGTGTGGTGTCAGTCTTTGCTGTACCTGCTCTGTCTTGTCAGAGACACAGCACAGGCCAGGAATTAATTGGCTGAGATGAAAACTTGCTTGCTATCGTAGACTCTTTAAAACTACTTTTTGTATGTCTTCATGCACTAAGTATTGAAGCAGCATGATGGAGAGACAGATAATACAAGGCAATAACCTGCTGCCTGGCAGCCTCGGAGCTGCCCTGGACTCGGTGAGGCTCTGCTGCTCTTCCCCC
>NW_011104960.1:0-494 GCF_000146605.3 Meleagris gallopavo | reverse complement strand
TATCCTTTTTGTTGTGAACACCTATGTACAACCTGAAGAAGGATGACTTCCTGAGAAACAGGAATTCTGACAGAAGTTACTCTGTTTCTGTTTTTCTAATGTACCTGTGTTGATAGTTTTCCTGGTACTTTATTGAAAATCTATATTAGCAATTTTTGTGCTTTTAAATGATACTCTGTATTCCCTTTACAGCTTATACACAAGGTCATGCTGAAACACCGTTGTATCGCTTTTCCCTAGCGGATGGAACTATAGTGACAGCACAAACAAAGAGTAAAGTGTTTAGAAATCCAGTAACTAATGACCGCCATGGATTTGTCTCTACCCACTTTCTTCAAAGGTGAAATCATTGGTGTCTGTTGTCATCTAAATGTCATAGCTTTTAAAAATACATCTGATGTTGAAGATACCTGGAAAAAGACTGAGCCGAAATATTATAATTACAACTCAAACTGAACAAGAATGTTTGGGAAGCAGGAGTTGCAAATAGATGT
>NW_011104959.1:0-696 GCF_000146605.3 Meleagris gallopavo | reverse complement strand
CTTTATTATTGTTTTTCAATGTGGCAGGCCTGATAATGTCCTGCAGACCCTGAAACTGTTAGACCTTTCAAACAACCAGCTCCTGGATGGAAGTCAGCTGCACCTGATAGGACATCTCCCCAGGTAGCTGTTAAACAAATTTGCTGGAAGTTCTTTGTCTTATCCTGTGTAGTCCTGTGTCTTCTTCTGTATAGTCCTTGTGGGCTGAAATATGTTTGGTTTTTCTATGCTTCATGGAAGATGAATGGAATCTTAAAACAGAAGCATTTTGCTCTCTTGAGGAGAGTAACTAAATTACTTGAGCTATCTCAATACAATCTTAGTTTGCTGTAAACAAGACATTCTTGTGTGTTAGTAAGTTTTTATTATACACTTACAAAACTGAAATTATTTATCACTTTACTAAGTTCTTTAAGTGTTAACATGTACAGCATTTTATCTGTGACAACAGGACTGTAGAGAGTTGTTGTAGAAAAGCAAAAGAGATTTGGTTGTGGCTTCTTAGGAATGGTTTTGTGTCCATGACAGTGTCACAGAGGTTCATCAGTAGCTGCACAGCCATCACAGTTGTTTGAGTGTGCAGAATGCTGTTAGGGCTCTTTGGTGGAAGGTGTGACATTAAAAACCATTGGTGATGGGCAGTTTCCACGAGCAGGCCATCCCATACTTTCCATCTATTTGTCCTTTGTTGGTTTT
>NW_011104958.1:0-1002 GCF_000146605.3 Meleagris gallopavo | reverse complement strand
ATTTTGTTCAAATGTAAATTTTTACATTTGTATTTAGTCGCCTGACTCCAGGACTTGCAGCTAAAGGAAAATATAAAATATTTTTAGAACTAGGATTAAATTATGAAAGTGTGAAGTGCCTCTGCACATGTGGAGTAAGAACAATCATTCTGACCAAGATTCAGTGGCAGTTCAGATTACTTCTGTTCCTATAGCTTGGGGTAGGGTCACTGCTAGAGGGATTGTGTTTCAGGACTTTAACCCTTTTAATCTCCCTGCCTTGCTGCTCCCAGGAGGACCTCTGTGCTCCAGCTGGGCTCAGCCCGAGTGACCTCAGCTGGCTACAGACATTTCTTAAAAAAGACCTTATTTTTGACGACTCCAACTTCCTGGGCGTGTGAAAATAAAACATGTATTTTTTTCTAGCAAAATATCAGGAAAGTGATGAGCTTTCTCTGAAAATCTTTTTGACAGAAATATCAGAAATGAGAAAATTCCACACACACCAAAAAACAAACGAAGAACAAAAAAAGAAAACATAAATTAACTGGAAAATTGGCTTCAGCACTTGTCTATGGCTGGAAATAACTTTATCTCATGAAGATTGATTTGTAATGTGACTGAGGAGTCACTGATGAGATAAGAGATTTTGGAAGTTGCTTGGTACATATACTGGAATGGGCCTCCTCTTCTTACTGTATCATATATCGGATGCACTGTTTCCTTTTCATGTTTTATTACTCTGGAGTCAATACAGTTTTCAGTCGCAAAACAGGCTGAAAACCTTATTAAGACATCAATTTCTAAAGAGGAGAGTGGTTAGAAGCACCTGTTTGTGGCCCATAGACCTGGTGGTACAGATGTCTGAAAAGTTTCTTCTAATTTCTATCAGCATGATCCTGAAGAAGTTTGGCAGGCAGTGCCTCAGCAAAGGGATTTGGAGGCATGAAGGAAGGGGAGAAAAGAATAGGATATGCTTTCATAATAAAGGCTACTGATCCTGACAGGACTGTGGCGAAGTTT
>NW_011104957.1:0-731 GCF_000146605.3 Meleagris gallopavo | reverse complement strand
GTCTCTGTATGATTCTTGATTGTCTCCCCTTTTCTCTCATCCTGTTTCATGAGGTCCTGACAGCTCTTCCCAATCAGGGGTCCTCCACACACATACTTATAGTGCACTTTGTCCAGCCATGGAGAGCATTCATGGGAAGTTAAACGCTACCGATGCAGCACTGATCCGTGGGTGACCCCTTAATAGATTCCTGTCCCCAGCTGTACTCTGAATTGCAGCCACAACAGTTCGAGCCCAGCAGATCATCCAGTTTTCCACCTTCATTATTGTACACTTACCCTTGCCATAACTCACCCTTTTGCTTGTGAGGGGACTACAAAAAAGGCAGTCAAAACAGTCTCACCAAAATCTAAGCGCATAACTTTCACTGTCCTCCGTTTTTTGGTCTTGTACAGGGTGCACTGAGGTGGCTCGGGCATGCTTTGCCCTGTGTATAACCATGCTGGCTGCTGCTAATCACTGTGTTGTCCTTAGTAGGTTTAACGATGGCATCTGGAGATATTTCCTCTGAACACTGAAGAAAGGAGTGAAGGGAATACTGTTGGCATGTTGTTCCCTGGATCCTCTTTCTTCTGCCTTCTGAAGATGGCTGTGATTGCTGTGAATGGAATACAGCTGATGTGTTGTTCCCTGCATCCTTGACTTGACAAGTCTCTGTTGGGCCTTGCATTTAGCAAATGAGAAGTCCTTCCTTTATCCCTGACGAACTGCAGTAATGGAATCATGCAGAG
>NW_011104956.1:0-470 GCF_000146605.3 Meleagris gallopavo | reverse complement strand
CAGCGTACTGTGCATCTGAAAGTGAAGCATTGATGAAAGTATTCGGATTTTGTGCTGCTTTTTGTTTGTTTTTTTGTTTCTCAATTCATTACTTGGCTAAACTTAATGCTTGTGGGTATTTCTGTGACACCAAGGAACTCGCCTCCGAGGCTTGAAAGTTGAGGGACCCCTTCCACCATTTTAAGAAATATATAAATTAACATACTTGATGCTGCTTTGTGAATACTTGAATTCTGTTTTTATGCTAGCAGTTATGGGTTTTGTGACTGTCACAATTACAGCATTATTATTCAATATTAAAGGCCATGATTTCAATCTGTGATTTAAAACTAAAGAAAAAAAAAGTAGAAGTGAAACTAATTTGACCTGTGCAACAAGGGAGACGCTTGATGCTTGTTGAACAGGTTTAGTTTAGTTGTAGGTCACTGTTATTTTTCCTAGAGAGCTCTCTAGATTGTATAATCATGGAT
>NW_011104955.1:0-503 GCF_000146605.3 Meleagris gallopavo | reverse complement strand
CTGGTAGCTGTGGGAAGCATTAGGAAACCTAAGGAAAAGTGGCAACATTGCTCTTATAACTTTAAGCCACCTGTCTTTTCTCTCCATTATGCCCTCCTATGCTTTCCTGCTCATTCTCAGTGTACAGGACTTCTACATGTGACTCCAATATCCTTCCCTCTCCAGGACTCAACCTCTCCCATTGCTTATCCACAGCAAACAGTAGAACCATTCTTCTCACCTGCCCAGAGGTCAGCTACTGCTCTTAGTCGCCAATAAAAGTATGAAGAGTATATAGGATTAGAGCAAAGCCAGACCTGCTGTATTGGAAGAAAAAAGAGGAGATAGAGTTAAGACCTACAGGGATAATTTTTTTTCTTATTGCAACTGGAAAGAGTCATTTGCTCCTGGTAATAAATACAACTCCCATCTTATTATTGTCTCTCAATCAATTCACATTCACCAGCAGGAGGTGAAATGAGTTTATATTTTAGTTGATCTGATTTCTCTTTCCTCAGACAAAA
>NW_011104954.1:0-504 GCF_000146605.3 Meleagris gallopavo | reverse complement strand
ATCCTGTGAATAGCTTTATGCTTCTGTGCCAGGCATCCACCCAGGGCAAGCACTGCAATGCTCCTGCAGTCTCCATGCTGTGGGCTGCTGGGATCCATGGCACCAGTAGTGGATGGGAGCAGGAGCTATTGATAGGAAGGGGGGAAGAAAGAAAATGGTTTTGTTGGACCTCATGAGAGCCCTTGAGAAGGGTCATGGAAAATAGTTTATAGAGCCCAGAGGCTGCAGTGTTCCAAGGGTCCAGGCTGCTGCTGAAGCCAGTATGGACCAGTGCTGCTCTCCTGGCTGCTGGAGCCCAACACAGTGGTGCCCAGAATGGTCCTGCTGCAGGAGCCTCCACGGCCCAGTGCTGCCCTGTATGGCCCTGCTGGAGCCCAGTGCTGCCCTGCATGGCTCTAATGCCACCCTGTATGGCCCAGCACTGTCCTGTACGGCCCTGCTGCTGGAGCCCAACAAGGCGCTGCCCTGCTGTGCCCTCTGCCCAAGCCAAGGGATGCAACTGCT
>NW_011104953.1:0-761 GCF_000146605.3 Meleagris gallopavo | reverse complement strand
TTTAATTAATATTTTTTATTTAGCAGGCTCTATACCTAGTTTTTAGCTTATATAATATCTCAAGAAACCCACAGAGTTAAAAAGCATATCCCTATATATCTTTACAGCTAGTCTATAGGTATAATTTCACAGGTATAAATATTTCTGCCCAGAGAGAGTTGTTAAATTGCAGTCTTGATTCAAGAAAGAAGAAATTGTGTAACTTGGAATTTAATTCCAGTTTGCCTAAGCACTGTATCTAATGTTAATTAAGAGTAGACGTGATTAGACAGCACTGCAGGAAATCTGGCCAGGTTCCAGAGAAAGGGGGTGATGATGATAGAGCTGTTTACATCGCATGAACTATTCTGAATATCTAGCTTAATCCTACTGACTGTTTCACTCCAACTGAATGATAATACCATGTTTATGTGAGTTATTCAAACCACTTGAATTTGCAAAATGTCCTAAAGATCACGAGAGAAAAGCCAATTTGCTATTTTAGTCTAACACCTAATTTCTTTTGATGGAAAGCAGTTGAGAGAAGTGTTGGATTTATATAGCAAAGAGACAACAAACCAAGAAATATTGTATTTTGAGTGAAGAACCCTTGCCCATATCTGCAACAAAGCACCTACTCACATAATACAGGAGCTTGAAATCAGTTCTTCACCTAAGAAAAAAAGGTTGTGTTTTATTTTTACTTCCTTTTAAGTTTTCCATTCATTACTGTCTGAGAGGCCAGGACACTCTCTAGTTACAGTGACAGATATTCCACATCA
>NW_011104952.1:0-1014 GCF_000146605.3 Meleagris gallopavo | reverse complement strand
TCTGCATATCCCAACTCTTTCCCGTGGTCCCTAGCTTCAGGGCTGTAATTGTCTGCTCTGTAACATCTGTGGTTAGCTCAGCCCATGCTGAGAGCTCATGTGCTTATCTAGAAACTATTCCTTCAGTGGCAATAGTAATTCAAGGCTTTCTTTTTTTACTCTGCTGCCAATTTTTGTGAAACTTGTCAGACCTTTGTAACTCTTCTGCCCTTTCGCTGACTCCTGTAGGATCAGCCAACTTGTTCAAGAGGGTCAGACAGGAAAAGGGATTGATGGACACAGCTTTCAGTCACGTTACCTTAAAAATCAAGCCTTAAAAACCCATTCTGGTCAGGGAAGAATACTCATAGGATCCCTAAAGATTAAAAACTGAGTTGCCCTAAAAGCACCTCAAACCTGTTCCAAAATATCTCATGATTTTGTGGGCAAGATTCATTGTATATTTCCAGGTTCAGCTGCTAATCTATGTAAGCCTTACATCTTTGTGACTTCTTTTAGCCTTTGAGATAGTTAACTTTCTGCTGGCACATATCCTTTTTGGAGTGATGTGATTGATGGTAGTGAAGGGCCATTCCTGTTAATTTGTTTCAAAACTATTTTTCTAAACTTGAAGAGAAGGAAGTCACCTCTTCCTCTCCAGTCCCATAGGCTGTACTCTATACTCTACTGTATAATGGCTACTAGTCCCTAATCAACTGGAAAACTGTGCAATGCAATTCTGCTCCCCTCAACAGAGTAAAAATAATTAGGCTTTGCCTCCACAAAAATCACCTTTATTCTAAGGGCTTAATCTTTCAGGTTCTTCTCAGCCCCCTGTCCTGTACTTAGAAGTGTGCATTTATTCTCGCCACACACTTCCATTTCTGCATTTGTGCTCACATTTGACATAAAGAATTCACTGGGAAACTGCCCCAAAGGGCAGCTGAGTTTTCCCACAGCTATAGCCTCATTATCCTGACAGCCTCTGTATAAGAAATGTATCAGCAGCTAAGGCATGCTGGAGTGCTTGAGAGG
>NW_011104951.1:0-898 GCF_000146605.3 Meleagris gallopavo | reverse complement strand
CTCTTTGCTTACAGGAGTGGTGCAGGAATAGCTCTTTGTATTTCCTCTTGCATTCTTCCTTGTTGCAGGTGGAACCTGAGCAGAGAAAAGCTTTTGAATATCTTCTTTCTTGCAGCAACAAAGGCCAAACAGCAGGATTTTTCAGCAGCACCATGCTTCCACTGAGCTCATCAGAAGCTCAGTGCCTGAAGGCTGCCAGTGCTACAGCGTGGGTCTCCATGGGCGTGCGCCTCAGTGGTTCTTGCAGAGGGCTGTTTGAAGGAGATCTAGCTCTGGAAACCAGAGGCCCCCATTTGGCATGCAAGCCACTGCTAAATGCTGGAGTCCTCTATTTCCAGTCACTGGCTGCTTTCTGATGTCTCAATATAAGCATTATTTATGTATGAATGTAAGACAGTAACAAATGTAGGGCACCTAGCTAACTACTTTTGCAACGTCTTCCCCTCCACCACCATCTCCTAGTGTAAAGCTAAATGTATTACTCCTGGCCCAAAAGAAATGCAGTCACCTTTGCTGCTGTGTCCCACCTGGACAGGGATGTTTCCTGCCAGAAGACTACTGTATCTTCTAATTGGGACAAAAGTGGGCATGGGCAGCTGCAGGCGGCACACTGAGGGTGGGCTTGGGTTTTATTTATAGGTGTGTGATAAACTGTCCCTAGCAACTCCAAGGTATAAATTGGTTGGTATCTCTACAAACAGATGCACAAAGTCCTGAAACGAATGTTTGTTCTAAAATGCCATCTGATAAAGTTCGCCTTTTCCTAGAAAGAGACATGTGGCCAGGCAGCTCCCTCCTCCTCCGCCTTCTCAGCTGAGGGAGGATGCTGCCCTCTCTTGGCTTTGGAGATAAGCAAGGTTTGCCACCAAAAACTACCCCCCAGGAACTGGTATGTTTG
>NW_011104950.1:0-766 GCF_000146605.3 Meleagris gallopavo | reverse complement strand
TAAGGAGTAGGTGAAAAGCTGAAGTAAAGTCACACCATCATCAGACTGATGTGCAACCTAGTTGTACAGCCATGTCCTGAGTGCTTTAAAAGTGGAGTCCACTATGCAGCTCCATCTCAGAGGTGGGGCTTCATGGGATTTGCATACTTTTTTCTGGCCTTGAGAGTGAGGTGTCATGTTCAATAGCTGTCAGTCTTTGAATATCTGTATTTCCATTATGAGTATGTAAAATATGTAACTCAGCATGATTCTGCTTCATATGGAAAAATCCTTACATATTAAATTTGTACAGGGAATCTCTCCACAAGGTTTTGACTCTTACCACAGCAAATGGCAAAGTGGGTTTCCTTGGCAATTGTCACTAGCCACTGAAGATGCATGCACAGAACAGGACACATTGTTAACTCTTGTGTTTGAATTTAATGGAATATCCTACACCTCTGTGTATGATTATGCTTTGCCCATATTGCCTTTCCCTGATGAAATCACTGATTTGAAACTAATAAATCCAGATTAAAGGGTGACTAACCTGATGGTAATATTTCTTACAGATAAGTTTACCTCCTGGACAAATAGCTGAAGTTTGGTGAATATCACAAGAATCTGAGTAACCAATACATGGTTAAGACATGGTTGCTTGAACTTGCATCATTGAGAGTGAAGCTTGTGATGGTTATGGTTAATGATGCCTAATGTTGTGAGGCAGCTGTTCTCAACTTCCTACAACTCCCATCCAGACCTTAAAACTTCAGCTTGAAGTTCTTTA
>NW_011104949.1:0-1212 GCF_000146605.3 Meleagris gallopavo | reverse complement strand
CCCCCGAGTTTTAAACATATTATTGCAAAGGGGTTAAACTGCACTATCTTCTGTGAGCACTTCAGATTCACTGACATCAGTGAAGTTGAATGAAAGATGAGTTATAGAGGTAATTTGCTATTCAATGTACCATGTAATTCACAATTTTTGAGATGATTTTAGTGAGTTCATGTCGTCCTGTTAAGGGTTCCAATGTATCTGAAATTTCTTGTTATTCACTTGGATTCTAAAAATAAACCTAAATAGTGTACAGCTCTATCCAATTAGATATTAGGCTATTCATTTACTTTAAGAGGAGATCAATCCCAAATGCCAGTTGCACAATGATTAGTGAAGTATTAAAAAGAGTGAAGACCTGCTTGTACTCCTGAGTGTTCTTTTTTAACATTAAAGAATAATTTCAGTAAGTCTTTAAACTCTCCTGATGGAGACACAGAGTCTTTTCACTCTTCATTTTCCTTAGAAGCTATTTATTTTTGGTTTACAACAAGTATTTCCTAACATGGGTAAACTGAAAAGTGCACGTATTACATAATTTTCATAATATTCATTTATCTTAAATGCCTTAGAGTCCTGTATAACCTCTTTCATGAACCTCAAGTGGTACTCAGGCCTTTATTCTTTGAGGTCTATATACTCCAAACCACATGGTTTCCCATAAGTGAAAAAAAAATTCAGAGTGGGAGAAAGGAATATAAAGGATGTCTGCTGTGGAAATTTCCTCTGCATTTTTCCACAGGAACAGAATTTATTTTTCTTACAAGCAAAAGTTTGCTTGATATAACTCATCTATAGTTTTCTCAAGATTTACCAAATATAAATGAGAAATGACTGTAGGTGTAGTTAATGTTACCCAACTGAAGTCAGTAGAATACGTGCTCTGCATCAAGCACAGATTGTGATGAAGTTTTTGGGGGGTCTGAACCTGCAGTGATTCATATCTGCTTCTCAAAAATGTGGTAGGATGGCATAATCTCAGACTTTATTGACTCAGTATTTTGTTTCAGATCTTTTATCTTATCTAGCTTCTATGTGTGTCCCTTCATTTCTGATAGGACACTAAGAAGCCCACTCTTAAAGTGTTTTCCTTCTCTTTTATGGATTCATGTATGGTTGCTTCATGGATTATGAAAACAAGGGGCCAAATATACGTGTATATATATCTTTCCTCACAAAAAGAGATTTAAAAAAAAAAAAGAAAATTTTTCTCTA
>NW_011104948.1:0-1116 GCF_000146605.3 Meleagris gallopavo | reverse complement strand
GTTCCCTCAGGCCTTGGACTTCTGCAGAAAATTCTGGTGATTTTCTGGCTGTTTGATTTGAAGAACATGGGAAATAGCCAAAGGAACTTCCATGGAAATTGACAAATTGTCAATTTTGTATATCTGAGAGTAGCATGCTACACACAACAGATTGAGTGGAATACAGCTTCTTCAGCAAATACATACCTTCACATCTCTTCTACTTGCTATGGAATGACTTATTAATGGCAGGAAGAAAAAGCATATGCAGTTTAAGAAGAACCATCAGAAAACATCATGACCTCTGAGGTGCCACAACAGCTCAAAATACGCTACAAAGAACCTCTTCACATTGAAACCATCCATTACTTTACAAGGGGTGTCCTTAGAAGTCTGCCTTAGTGGTTAAGGGATCACCCTGCCCAAGAAGACAGCTTTTAGACACAGATGAAACTAAGCAGACAACTGCAGTGCTGTGGTTTACTTTAAAGCCTAATTAATTTTGCACATTTTTTTCCCCCACAGATGATCTGACAGATGTAAATTCCTCAATGCAAAGCAACTGGCAACCATGTTCATATCATCAAGTTTTCCCTGCACCTATGCTTGACCAAATTGAGACCATGTCTCTCTCTCTAAACTTAGAATTTCTTTCTTAACATCTATATATTTTCATCGAGGTGAAACAATCCACAGAAAAAAAAGGTCATTTTTCAAGTCCTGCTTGTGCTTTACTATTATGGAGGGAAACGACCAGAGGATCCAGTGGAGTGATAACTCTATGGAACAGGTTACAAAAATCCAGACATACAGCCCTACCTCTATGTACTGCTAATCTCACCAGCCTTTATTATCAGCAAACCCTATGTTTGGATTGAATCTGACAACAGTGGGGTGGACCTTCTCACTGATCTCCAGCGAGTTTGTTGGGATTTCCCACAATGAATCAGGAACTGAAAATACACACGATGTGCACAGATGGTTGTTTATATAGGTTATAATTGCTCTGACTGACTCACCATACACTTGGGGATTTTTCCTGTTATTTTCCTACTCAAGCCTCTTTACTTGATACTAGGTGTCAAGGAGGAATGCAGTGCTTGTAAAAATAAAATAGCATAAGCATCTAGAGTGAAA
>NW_011104947.1:0-1417 GCF_000146605.3 Meleagris gallopavo | reverse complement strand
TAACATTCATTTTCACGTATTTTATTCATATTCATAGATCACTGCAAATGTTTTATGTTTTCTAAAGGGAAATAAATAACCTCACCCCCTTCTGTAAGGAAAGCTACTTGATTCTTTGATCCCCATCTTTCTGTAAATACAGAAGTCTAGCACTACTGAGAACCAGATCAAGCAGTAGATGCAAAACACATATTGCCCTTGTGCACCCTGTTATTTATGTTATTTATGTTACCTTTCTTCTTTATCCAACGTTTTCTTCTCTGCAGAATTAATTTTTTTGGGTGGTACAGGAGGCGTCACCTTTCTGCATATCTCTTCTATTATACGTTTATTCAGCCTGCTCTGTACAGCAGCTTTCAATAAAATTCTTTCTACTGCTGTCATTCCATCACCATGAGAGTATCTTGGAATTTCTGGGTGGATTAAAACATCCACATCATCCAACCATGGAGGATAATAAGAGTTTTGTTTTCCTGAGAGTTTGTGGTGTAATTTAATCAGCAAGGATAGCATACTTTCTTTAACTTCTAGAATGGCTGTGGTTAGCTGTGGAGTTGCACCAGGTGCCGACCATTTCATTGATGCTTTGGGCCGAACCACCTGATTTGCTTCACTGGTGTTCCGATTGATGATCTCCTGAAATTTTTTTCTACGTTCTGCAACCAAACTGAACACTTGAGCTGTCCCCGAGTTCTTGTGGAAATAAAATAAATTACAATGTTTAATTTTCAGAAATAAAGGATAAACAACATACATTTACAGAAATATAGAAATATTTTTAATTAGGAGAAAATTTACAAAACATTTTAAGATTCTCTCTTCCAAACTGGAAATTCAAAGTTGGTACACTAAAATGTTAACCCTGCATATCATACTTTTATACAAACCCGATATACACAGCTGCATAAAATGCCAAATAAAGAAGAAATTCTGTCCATACCAAAAAGCCTAACAACTAACTTTGTTCCCATTAAATTTAGAATTCCGTTCTCCAAGCAACATTTTCTGCTCTTTCAGGATATCTGTCATTTTCATATCTCTGAGCTATTTTAAATTTCTTTAATACAAGTCTGCTGAGCACTGTCACACCACATAGCTCAATCCCAAGCAGGTGATCCCAACATCCCCACAGGCATTGTCCATTCTGCTTGAATTAGCTGAGATCCAGGAGACACAAACCCATTCTTGCAAGCAGAGCTCACTATGCAGTGCCAACAAGTGCAGTTACACTAATGAACAAGCTCACTCAGTCAGTCCCAAATTAAGGAAACATGGAAACAAATTGCATATACTAAATCCATAGCAAAAATGTTTCCTGAATATTCATTTTGGCTCCCATTTGCCAAAAAACAAACAAAAACAAAAAACAAACAAACAAACAAAAAAAAAACAAACAAAAAAACCTAGACCAAAACTA
>NW_011104946.1:0-1746 GCF_000146605.3 Meleagris gallopavo | reverse complement strand
CCACAGCCAGGGGAGCCAAGAGAAGGAAATGGTTCTTGCTCTGGCTATGCTGTTAATTTTAATATGCTCTGAATAGTTAAACTTTTCGGACTTACCGTTACACAAGGCTTTCTCAGAAGATGATGCTGAAATTAACCAAATAATTTTCTAGATCCCGACTTTCCTATTTCCTGCAGAGAATATGCAAGAAAGCACGTGATATAATCCAGTAGCATTTCTATTTTTAGTTCTTTGTACTCTTCCTGATACAGGGTAAAGAAACAGGCAGTATCTGCATACTGCTTGTTTCCTTGATACATTCTTTCTTTCATGAAAGCCCACAAAGAGACATGAAGGTGAGCTATTTTTTTTTAATTAGGAGTCTGCACAACTTAGCAAAATCTGTTTTCTCAGTTTTTTTTTTCTATGGGTAAGAAGATAAAGCCACTGTTCTACAAAATTCTTTGTTTCAGTGAATGGCGCAAATAATTTTTTTAGATAGAGGAAACTGTCACTTGTATAGATTTTTATCCTGTTTTCTTCCTGTTGAGGGGGCTGAGGTGGAACAGTGGAACACAGATGTCTCTGAAATATCCTTTGTTATCAGATACCAGATATCTATGAGTGATAACAGATATCAGTTTTTCTTCTTTGAGAGAGCTCTGTATCCCTTCAGTAGAGAGTAGGTGGTATGCAAGTTTTTATTACCAGATTCCCTAGGCAAAATGGAGCTCGAATAGGCAGAAGATACACTAGTTCTTCTCAAAAGTGCCTGGGGCCGTGTCTGATGTAGACCATCTTACAGGGAGATGTGTTTCAGTTTAACAGAAGATGCTTTTCCTATTGTGTGCTATTCCATCAAGGCTTCAGTGTGTCTCAAAGGAGCTAAGGAAAGAGGAAAGAGGAAAGGCTAATATTTAGCTTTTCATGAAAGCTGAACTATGAGCTCCGGCTTTTGAGGAGCTTGGGGCAGTGGAGAAATGAGAATTAGTATGCCATGTGTGAGGAAGTATTTGATTCCAGAAATATCTCTGTACATTACATAGAGTGAAGAATACATGAAGAAGGGTTTCTTCAGAAAAACTTCTTTCTTAGTTTTGTTTTGTCAGAGTACGTATGTCTTGGTGAATGGAAAATTGAACATACTGGATCTAAAAGTGTTCTTATTCATAGAGGTAGTGCCTTTTGACTTAATTTTTTTAAAAATGCTTTAATGGGAAACTGTCATTACTTTTGTTCTCCAAATTAGTTATCAAAAGATTTCTATAAATCAAACATACTGGTTTCATTTATATTCCAATGATGAACTGGCACGTACTGATGTACAGTTGCTATTTTGTCTACTAATATGAAATCCCTGCTTCCTTGCTGGTAGATTTTTAGAAGTTCAGTGAGCACTGCAAATCGCCTGAAGAGTGGAAAATTCCCCTGTCACACAGATGCCCTTATCAGCAGCAACCAGATGGAGCTCTGAGCAGGCACATTATCAATGTTAAATTGCCTTTTTTCTGAGTAGAGAGGATTAAAGCATTCCTTCAGAAATGGGTGGCATAAGCTGCAAACTTAGGCACAGTAATATTCTGAAATGTTACTATTTTAAAAACATATGAAAGTGTCTTAATAAACACTGCATATCAATAATATATTGTTCTTTCAAACTGATGGTACTGAAATTTAATGAAATATTTTAAATAGTTATCCTTTGGTTTCTTCATAAATGTGTATGCACGGGGGGGGGGATGTTCTAAGTTAAATATATTATGCATA
>NW_011104945.1:0-1245 GCF_000146605.3 Meleagris gallopavo | reverse complement strand
GTAGATAATTTTTGGACACAGCATAAGCACAGCCTGACATTTGCACAGATGCTGGAAAGTCGCATGGGGGGAAATCCCATAGCTGATTCTGGAGTTCAATCTGGAAAATTTTTCCACCAGAGTTTCCCAAATTGGAAGCTCTCAGAATGCAGCCATGCAGGTGTGACTCAGCTCTCATAAAGCACAGCATCACAGAATGGTTGGCTGGGACCTTAAAGCCCCCCCCAGCCTCACCAATGGTTGCCCTCCATCAGGGCCACACATCTTCTAAACCCAATATCTTTCACATTTTTACATTAACTTATTTTTCTCTTCACCTCACAGAAAATAGACTGAGTTGATTTTAGTTCTCCTATGATGTGTTTTTGCAGTTCTCTCAAATGATGAGCACACAGAACAACTTTGGGAAATGAATGTACCCAAAAGCAAGCATCTCTGTAAGTTTACTTTTGGGTGAATTCATTAGAAGAGAACCAAGAATAGCAGAGAGATGGATCTAGGAGTCTGCACTTCAGAGTTAAGTTTAGAATGAATATTTTATTAAGGGAAAATCCAAACTGTGAAATATAAATTAAATAGGAAAAGGCTTCTAATTCCTGCTATCAGCTCTCCCCCCAAAAGGCTGTTCCACTCTTCTGTACGTACTGAACAATTGCAATATCCACAGCTTTCTTGAGATATGCATGAAGACCAAAGAAGGGCAACACACTGCTGGAGCCATTTTTTGTATTGGGCTGTAGCTACAGATATAGGTGAAATAATGAGATGCTTCTAAGGGAAGTCATCAGGATGGCAGTAGTAATAAACACAGTTTTTCCAGGCAGCTGCAGAATCATTCATGCCAAAGTCATGTCCAAGAGCCACCTCATTGGAAGCTAATGAGCTATGTCATTCCATAAGTCCATTGATGGAAGTTAAGTCTGCTGCAGAAATACTATTTCCTGTAGGAAAACATCACCATCTGTTGTATACTTGTATTGCATTCCTGCAGTAACACCTGAAGGCAGCAGCCATGCAGTTGAACATACCTAATACCTAAGAAGCATGTACTGCAAAAACTGAGAGCAAGAAATATGAAGGTCATCAGCAAACAAGCTCTCCATTTCATGTAGTTGCTCAGAGCTTGGAGAGGAAGACACAGGCTTTTCATTTAGTTTTGCATCCTCTGAGCAGCACTGTACAACAACAAGGAGCACTGGCTTTCTTGTTGCAAGGCTTGGAAGGATCTGTCTTACTGTAAACTGA
>NW_011104944.1:0-1091 GCF_000146605.3 Meleagris gallopavo | reverse complement strand
CTTACCCTGCAGAAAGTGATTATTTATAGTCTTCTAAAATACCCGCACAGGCAGAGTGAGATACCACCTTCTTTTCAGCTGCCAGTGCCTGTGCAAATAGCAAGCAGCTGCACGTCTCCAAGGGTGTTGGTTGGAGCCTTGTTTCCCCATAGGGCTACCGAGCAGGAAGCGAATTCTGGAGCCAGCCTGAGCGCATTGGGGATGAACTGACTGGCCTGACAATGACACTGACACGGAGAGAACGGGGCTGCCCAGAGCCAGTCACTCACGTGGGGAAGCCCCACACTGTTCGGATGGAAACGGGTAAGGAAGTGTGGAGGGAGCAGCAGGACAAGGTAGTCACTCCCAGTAGTACAGAGGCTACTTCCCAGTGGCCTTCGGTTGGGCCTGCAGTGAGCACAGGGGTGGTGCAGGCTGCTACACGAGCACTGCGGTGCTGTAAGTGCTGCGGCACAGCCTGGGTGCAGGGATGCTCCTGTGTGCAGGGCTGAGTGAAATAAGGAGGCAAGTGGGTGAGGAGCTCTTGTGTGGGTGTTCACACAGGTGTGAAGCCTCCAAAGAGGATCCCTTTCCATCTAACCTGGGATAAGAGTCTTTTCCTGAAACAGCGACGGCAGGAGCTAAAATCTATCCTAGAGGAGCTGGATTTTTATAAGCCAGTAAGTCTCAGGAGTAAGGATATTCTTTACATCCCTCACCTCTTGCCAAGTGCTTTCAGGTAACACAAAATAGCTAAAGACTGAACCTGGAGAGGCATTAGGAACACTACAAGGCTTAGCTCTGCAGTTCTTCTCTTGGAGGTTCCCACATTTCCAAAGGGCGGCAGCCATGAAGGAGATGCTTGGCCTCTCTGTGAGTCACGGGCTGCCTGAGGGGCTTCAGGACGGGGCCCTGACCAGCAGCTTGCAGCTACTAAGGCCTTGCAACAAAAAGACCAAATACTAGTGTAGGACTTGTATTTTGTGCCTTACAGCAAAAGGAAGACATCTTTGCCCCTGTGGAAGGTTTGCGTCCAAGCTCTGGAGGCGGTTAGCCCATCCTAGGGTTGTTGAGAGGCTCAGAGTAATTCCTTACTCTCTTACACATTTTTT
>NW_011104943.1:0-1862 GCF_000146605.3 Meleagris gallopavo | reverse complement strand
GTGAACAACATTTTGAATGTGTCTTCATCTTCAGTAGACTGCTTCTGTTTTGTGTTCAGGCTGTTCAGTGATTCAGCTGACAGTCTGTGAATGCTCTTGTAGGTACAGCAGTCTGTAAAATAGGCCTTAGATCTGTTGTTGCTATGCAGGGTGCTTTCCAGGGGTTTTTCAATAGCACAGACTTAAAGTATTCTGTTTATGCCCTTGCAAGGTGCTTCTCCCTTATTTGTATAAGTTTGGCTATTTATAAAGCTTTGCTGTGAATCAGGGAGCTGATCCTACCTCTTCATTATGCTTGTTCCCTATCTAGTGACCTTCTCTCAAGCAATGTGTAAATGAGGAGGAGGTAGGAAGAAGTGTCATACTTAGGAACCTTGAAAATATTATAAGATGCAACTGTCGTGTGTACTTCCTGTGTTTTGAATCTGAGGTCTAAAACAACTCCCAATTCTTAGGCTTCATGCAGTGCTTGCTGGGAAGCCACACTTTTCCCTTTGTGTCCTTTCTTTGTGGATTGAGAAATTTGATTAAGGAGAAGCTTTCATCCTTCCTGCTAGTGTGATGTCATTAGAGTTGGGAATAGAAGTGCACTTCCTGTTTGATTTGATGATTCCTTTAGCAATCCCTGTGAAGACATGGTACTTTTTGCTTGTGTCTGATCTGTAAAATATCTTTCTGTAAAACATGGAATGCTATCTTCAGCAATAGAAGCTGCTGTTAATTGAATTAAGTTATAGATTAGATGCAGGGTTAAAAATTTGGACTACATAATAATTTCAGTTGACTTTAGCAGTTACCTTTTAAAGAGTTTAACAAGTTTAAGTAGTGAGAGAGAGCACTGCTAGGGCAATATAATCAGGAGTTCCACTGTTGGGTAATCATAGAACAGTTGACTGATAAGATTCCTTAGTTGACTAGAAATAGCAATGTAACTACCATGTTTTAATTTCACTACATGAGGCTAACAATTGCAAAATACACTGTTCATTTCTAGTTTGGTAGAGTTATGGGCAAGGCAGTTTATTCATTATATTTATTCTACCTCATTGTAAAGCCTTCTTTATTATTTAATTTTTATTATTTAATTTCTACTATTGTAATTCTCGTTTAGACAGCTTCTTTCTTCTAACAGAATTAGATGTTCTCAGCTTTGTAATTCTGGCTAACCAAACTCGTAGTAGTCAGCCTGAATGTTAGCTCTCTTAAATTCTTTAGAGATGGTGTTTTCTTTTGCAGAAACACTAAGAGTATAGGGCTTTGGTGTGTAGTCCTTCTTCAAATGGTGGCATACAGATAAGGTGAGAATGGAAAATGAAGAGATTAATTTTGTAATGTCTTGCTTGATTATGTCATTTGAGAACTGCCATGTAGACAACTGTGGACTTGCTTTTTATGTAGTCTTAGTTCGGAATTGTGACTCTTTGTTCAGTTGGTGACTTTGAAATTGCTTAATGATTACAGTGAATTAAGTGAAATTATTCAAACAGCATGCAGTGCTGGAAAGAAAGATGTCAACCCTCTGGAGAAATACCTCTAAGTGCTAAGGAAACTTTTTTCTAAGAAACAGGAACTTTGCTGTTTCTGCCTTTCAGTTCCCCTGCTTTCTTGGTCAGTTTGCTAACCTGTGATGTTCTATTAAGTGTAGATGCTTCTTGTAGGTTTCTTGTAGATATCTTAGTAATGGCATCTGTGCAGATCAGTCAGTTTATCTCTAAGTTGCGTATTAAAAGTGCAGAGTGAATAGTGATAACCAACATCAAAATGTTTGATTTGTTTTGGTGGTCTTATCTAAATGATAATAGGAATTAACAGTTTGTTTGAGGAAGCAAAATACAGGTGTTCTTGCATTGTCCATTTTTGCT
>NW_011104942.1:0-351 GCF_000146605.3 Meleagris gallopavo | reverse complement strand
TGACCTGCTTGTTAATGCACAGCTCCATCCCATCCTCTGCAGAACTCTCCAGGGAGAGCGGCTCTTAATCAGAGAGGTAGCCCAGCACTGTCACAGCATTGTGATGTGTTGAAAAATGGTACTGGCTGTAATATGGAGTGTATGTTCCTGAGACAGCAGTGAAAACAAACCAACCAAGCAACAAAAACCCTAAAGCTTTCAGGCTTCATGCTTTTAGTCTAGCCTATGTTATCCTGCTATTTTTAATAGATATATTTTTACTACAGAGTCCATACAAGGCTCATGTGGTGTTCAGTAATCCATACTCTTGCTCAGTTCTTATGAATGAGTCAGTAACTCCAAGTCTCACTT
>NW_011104941.1:0-559 GCF_000146605.3 Meleagris gallopavo | reverse complement strand
GAGGTCCAATATAGCACATTGTGCCTCTGCTTCCATAGGAGCTTCAATGTACGGAATGCCGAATAGGCGGAGAAGCTCCTGTAGGATGAAGACAAAACAGTCAATACTTCATCTGAAAAACGGATAGTAATATACTAACATATGACCCAAAAAAGCTAAATTCACAATTAGGAGGTATTTAATATTTCACAGCAAATCTTAATTTCCACTAAAAAGTACTAGGCAGAGTTAAGGCAAAAGTCCTACTTAATCAGTTCAGGCAGATAGTGCCACGCAAGTCAAGCACTGCTGGTTCACACTGTTACTACAGAGACTGAGAATCTCCTATTTTAATTATACAAAAAAATTAAGTATCGTTCTTTCTATAACTACTACTTTCACATGGACAAAAGTCCATACATTACAAATACATTTATGTGGTGTCCATGAAAAAAAGAGATGCAGGTTTGAAAAAGAAAAAAATTAGTCTTCAACTTAGCTCACAGAAGTAGTAGAAAGTATATGAGAAATATGTGTATCAAGCAACTAATAGAAGGCAGACTACTCATTCTGTGAGGAT
>NW_011104940.1:0-462 GCF_000146605.3 Meleagris gallopavo | reverse complement strand
GGATATGCCAGTTCTGACCCTGTGCTTTGCATGTGCTGCCTCACAACTGGATTCTGTATTTTGTTTGAAATAATGTATTCTTTTTATGTATCTTAGTATGGCTACAGTGACTATCACCTTCCTCCCTGTGCTGAGTTTGGTTCCTCTGCTCCACAAGTGCAAAGTTCATTAGCTCCTCATCCAGCCAGTGTGTGGGCACCTGCTCAGGGAGGAGGAGATGTGCCGTGGCATTTGGTGGCACAGAGTTTGGCTGGGGGAAAGTGCTCGCAGGCTTTTTCCCTGCCAGGGAGGCTCGTTCTGGGAGCTGGGCTTTGTTTTCTGCGCCACTAGAGGGAAACCTCAGCCTTTGCATGGAAATGGAGGCACTGCAGCTGCAGGATGCTGGAACAGCACGAAGACATACGTGCAGTGTACACATGGATGGTTGCTGGCTGCATGGCACAGGCAGTCTTGCTGTTGGAA
>NW_011104939.1:0-569 GCF_000146605.3 Meleagris gallopavo | reverse complement strand
TCCAATAAGACAGTATACAGCCCTGGGGACTTGTTTTTCTTCCTTCTTTAATTCCACGGTTCTGCTTCTCGTCTTGCCACCTGACACACACTATTCAGAACGCGCACCTAAAATAATATGCATGCTTTCTTACAACAGCAAACCATGACCAAGTCTGCAACCACCAAGACATCACAAACTGCACCAATTATAATTCCCTATACCGTTCCACCACTGGTTACAATATTTTATCAAAACCTTTTTGCTGGTTGTGCTTCCTGGCCGGCCAATTATTTCTTTCCAATGTGCTAATACACATTCCAGAGGTGTCTTCTTTAGCATTTCTTTGGAGTTACTTGCTGCCCTTTTGGACAACCGTCCCTCCTCAAATTGATAGGTAATGGAGTCTTCCATCTCCTTCAAGCCATGGTTGTACATCAAATTCCTTCAGGGAGAGCCATAACCAATATCCCCAGCAAGATGGGAGCATCATTAACAAATTTGTTTTCCACTGATCTCAGGTTTCCACAGGTAGTTTTCGTCAATTCTAGTTCTCCAGCTCCCCATTCTTCCTTAACTCTTTTGTCTTG
>NW_011104938.1:0-445 GCF_000146605.3 Meleagris gallopavo | reverse complement strand
CTGTATATTTTTGACTTTACTCAGGAAATACCAAATTATCAGGTTCAATTGTAAAATAGCATACAGAAATTAAAAATCTAGATACTTATGTGTGAAGATTTATCTTATGATAAAACGTTGAATATATAGCAAAATAAGGAATAGAGGAAATTGAGTGTAAGAAAATGCAAGAAAAAAACAAAAGATGAAAAAGAAAAAACATTCCGAAATAAGAAAAACTTCTTGTGCAGAGCTGAGCTATTCAGCATTGATTAACATTACAAAGGGATGAAGTCTCCAGCAATCTGAGCAGTACTTCACCCACCACAGCCCACCAGCACACCACTTCAGAGTAGTCAGGATTAATGGCCTTGCTTCCTGGCAAAATGAACTCATGCTTGTATATACATGAATAATTTCACAGAATGCAACAACAGCTATAATAGTGCCTGACAAATATTCCAGT
>NW_011104937.1:0-465 GCF_000146605.3 Meleagris gallopavo | reverse complement strand
GCCATAGTTGTTGCTACTCCCAGAGCAGGTGATCTTGATGGTTTCTCCGAGGTTTGCTGACACTGAGTCCTGCTGAGTCAGTGCTGCCTGCACCAGGGAACCTGGAGAAGGAAAGAAGAAATGGGAGAAAATAGGGTTCATCAAATGCCTGACAGCCCTCAGCTGGCAGCAGTGGGATGAGGATCACTACCATTGCAGAAGAGACCTCAGAAGAGACATGCATGCCTCTTCAGGAGCAGGAGGATGGAGCTGCCAGCAGTAACAGCAAACAGGGTCTGGGTATGACACAGTGCTGTGTCTTTGCAGGGACAGAGAGAAGCGTCTTCTATAACCAGAATCTCCTCCTGCACCACAAGGTATAAGAGGGAGGCCATTCGCAGGCCATGCTTTGCAGAGCTGTCGGGAACCTGCTTCAGCTGTACAGCCCAGCTTGGCTGTGAGACAGATGAGCAGAAATCCTCCATT
>NW_011104936.1:0-465 GCF_000146605.3 Meleagris gallopavo | reverse complement strand
AAAAAAATAGAAATCAGTCTCTTAACATGCAGAATAACTGTGTCCATTGTGGTTGTGCTCCATGCAAATTCCTGTGTTGCAAAGGAGGCAGCACGCAAATTCTTGAAGAAAATTATTTTGACACTGGAAGCATTTTTAAGTGCCCTTAGCTCTAATGCTTGTTTGCTTTTTCTCTGCTGATTTAACAGCTTCTGTTCAAGTACAGACTCTAACAGAGGAGAACTGCCCAGCAAACTGAAAGTTTGCATTGTTTTCAACACCAAAGAAGTCAGGTGGGCTGCCCTCGCAAGTAGCCAAAGTTGCACACTAAGCAGAGAGACCTTTCAGCAAATGGGTGTTCTTTGGCTCTCAGTTACTTCAAATGAGAAGCTGACAGCTGAGTCCCAGAGAAATTCAGGTCTCTCTCAGAGAGGGGCAATGCAAGTCAGGGTTTCCCCCTTCCTGGCTTTTCACCGTCAGCACTTT
>NW_011104935.1:0-472 GCF_000146605.3 Meleagris gallopavo | reverse complement strand
TTAGAATTCACTGCCAAAACCAGAAGGTGATATTCTGGTGCTACCAGAGCTGTCCAGAGAAAATTTGCCATCATAACCCAGCTACCACAGAAATGCCCATTACTTACCTGTGTTACGCCATTTACAGACAGTAGAAACATGTAAAATTGTATTTTTTCCAGAAATCTGTAGTCTAGATCATGTACTTGGGATGGAGTTGGGTGAGGGCTTTCAGTTTTAAAAGAGGAAAATGGTTATTTAATCATATAAATGTTAACACTACGACTGACATTCTGTTCATGAATACTGGGAGAGAACCAAGTGCTCCTTCTAGGTTACATGAAAGTATGTTTTTGTTTTCTGTTTTAAGTGGTGTCCTGACACCGTTGGATTTAGGCAGTAACATATCATAGCAGTTTGTCACCAAGATGCTCTACGCATGTAGATGTTTTAGGTTTATTTTGTGGACTAGGAGATATCAAAAGCCTTTATC
>NW_011104934.1:0-522 GCF_000146605.3 Meleagris gallopavo | reverse complement strand
GCAGTTACCTTGGCCTGAAGACACTCATTTTTTTCTCTTCTTTATGTTTCTTAACTTTAACAACTAAGACACAACTCAACTCATTCTGAATACAAGAAGGTACCTTGTTGTCCACTATTCATCTGACATGTTACCATGGAAATCAAGGCAATGGCATATAACTGACTGTGACCCCACACATCTCTTCAAAATCCCACACTGACCCTGCTGCCCTTACAAAAGGAGAGACACGGTGTCCTCTCAGCAACATGGCTTCCTGCAACATGGCTTCTTTACAATGAAATACTTGCTAAGAAGGGAGAAAGCAACATTGAAAAAGATACTGCACGCACCTACTGCCACTGCTGCTTCAGCTTACAGGAAGCAACAGGAGAGTGGCTTCTGTGTTCTGCTGTGATTTTCAGTAGTACAGTATTTTCTTCAGAAGGTAAGAGAAGATGAAGAAATTCAGAAAAGGAAAAGCCTGATATCTTACAAAATGGCAAACAGGGCTAGAGACAAAAATTAGTTTTAACTACACAC
>NW_011104933.1:0-716 GCF_000146605.3 Meleagris gallopavo | reverse complement strand
TCAGTGTCTACTGGTTCAAAATTTAATTGGTAGGAGTTCTCCAAGAAGCAGTTCAGCATCGTATTTGGAAAATAATCAGATATTAATAGAATATTATACAATAAAGCTCTACATTGGAGATCCAGTGTTAGACTCTTGTGTGCCTGGAGATGGCTTTCTGGCAATTGTTAAATAACTGCCTGGAGTGAAACTGTGTGTGTGTGTGTGTGTGTGTGTATTGTTCCCTTTTGCCATGATACCTGCCTGAGGGAGATCTGAATCAGTTCTAGTACGATGTGAGATCTTTGGTACAAACAGCAGAAGTCACTGCAAATCTGGTTGGGATTGCTGACAGGAACCACACAGACTTGTTCTGCTGAGCATAAAATTCTCCAGAAAATCAAAGCAATAGCCACAGAATGGAAAATTACTAAATAAGAATGCTATAGAAGAAAGGGAAGTATATAAACTTAGCATCTAGTCCTTCCCTTCGCTCTTCATTTAATCTTCAGGGTGAGCACCAGTAAAATTCAGATAAAGTCACAAGTCCTAAATTTGTATATGTAATAAGCAAATATTTGATCAGCAAACAGAGGTCACCTGTTATAGAGAAGGTGGTTTGTGATAAGCATGTGAGAGATCCTACTGTTTAATAATGTAATGCAATTTGTGGTCTCTGGGGATGAATATTCTTTTTGCAGTGGGAAACATTTTCTAGAGTAGGCAGAAGCCAGTGA
>NW_011104932.1:0-396 GCF_000146605.3 Meleagris gallopavo | reverse complement strand
TTTGTAGGTGTTAATACAGATGAGATCTATTCCTAGCTCTGAAACCTGTAGTGGCTTTTGAAGGGATGTTAGGCGAAGGGGGCTCTTCCCACAGCCCAGTTGTCACAGCAGGTGATCGTTTAGCATTGAATATTGAAGTCCTCTGTCTTGACATAAAGTTTTTTTGTTTCAGTACCTGTTGCCTGCAATTGTTCACATCAACCACCAGCCATATTTGGAGAGAGGGGATGGCCCAATTGTAAGTGCTTGTCAGATCTCTTCTTTTATCTATATGGCATGGCAGCGTTAATGAGATGTGTGCTTTAATTGATATATCAAAATAGTAAGTAGAGCACATTTACAATCACAATGTGAACATCCCACTCATTAGTTGAAATTCTGTGTAATTCCTGACAT
>NW_011104931.1:0-435 GCF_000146605.3 Meleagris gallopavo | reverse complement strand
TGGGTTTAGAGCTGTAGCAATAGCTCAACCCAAGTAGTTCCGCTGCAAGTACTTGAAAGCAGGCATTCAGTAGCTAAAAGTGCACAGAGATCCATAGCAATATGCTAGAAATCAGCACAGTATCTTTGCATCTATTAGATCTTATTAGATACCAACACTATAAACCTGCTAACCATCTAGATGTAAAAATCTAGGTTAAAAATTTATTTCATAGGTAGCATTCTGTGTGCATTTCCTACACATTTTCCATTTATTATCTACTGGAAAAACAAAACAAAACAAAAACAAAAAGACCCATAGCCTGGATGTATTGCATTTTTTATTTAAATGAAATTTATGGACACATCTGAGGTATTTAATCAGTATGCATTCTCATTTACACACAAGTATTTTTTCGGGTGTTCAGTCAGCACACTGCAAAGGAAAAACAAAATG
>NW_011104930.1:0-420 GCF_000146605.3 Meleagris gallopavo | reverse complement strand
GCAAAATTAAACATGACTACTTGATGAATAAATCAATGTCAGCAGCACAAAAAGAGGGAAATGGATCTGGCAGCATGTGTTATCCTAGTGCAGTCTATGTGAGGTTATACAGTGCATTCAGATCAAATTGTTAAATAACGTTTAGGGATGGAAGTACAAGAAAAATAGCCTGATCTGAATTTTCAAAGGTCTGAGATTACCTAGATTTGTTGTGAACTATAATGTAACCCACCTTCCAATGTATCTGAAACCCATCAAAACAACATTTTTCAGTCACTCCCTCCAGCCAAGAGATTTATATTTATTTATTACAGTCTTCTGAGGGCTGTTTTACTCCTATTGTGCATGTAAAAGGCAGATAAAGCACAAGAATCGCCTGCAGCTTAGCAACAAACTGGCTGTTGAAGATTAATCTATTCA